>NC_091385.1:11751763-11859263 GCF_038502225.1 Cherax quadricarinatus
TCACCACCCACTGTCTGCATTATCACCACCCACTGTCTGCATTATCACCACCCACTGTCTGCATTATCACCACCCACTGTCTGCATTATCACCACCCACTGTCTGCATTATCACCACCCACTGTCTGCATTATCACCACCCACTGTCTGCATTATCACCACCCACTGTCTGCATTATCACCACCCACTGTCTGCATTATCACCACCCACTGTCTGCATTATCACCACGCACTGTCTGCATTATCACCACCCACTGTCTGCATTATCACCACCCACTGTCTGCATTATCACCACCCACTGTCTGCATTATCACCACCCACTGTCTGCATTATCACCACCCACTGTCTGCATTATCACCACCCACTGTCTGCATTATCACCACGCACTGTCTGCATTATCACCACCCACTGTCTGCATTATCACCACCCACTGTCTGCATTATCACCACCCACTGTCTGCATTATCACCACCCACTGTCTGCATTATCACCACCCACTGTCTGCATTATCACCACCCACTGTCTGCATTATCACCACCCACTGTCTGCATTATCACCACCCACTGTCTGCATTATCACCACCCACTGTCTGCATTATCACCACCCACTGTCTGCATTATCACCACCCACTGTCTGCATTATCACCACCCACTGTCTGCATTATCACCACCCACTGTCTGCATTATCACCACCCACTGTCTGCATTATCACCACCCACTGTCTGCATTATCACCACCCACTGTCTGCATTATCACCACCCACTGTCTGCATTATCACCACCCACTGTCTGCATTATCACCACCCACTGTCTGCATCATCACCACCCACTGTCTGCATTATCACCACCCACTGTCTGCATTATCACCACCCACTGTCTGCATTATCACCACCCACTGTCTGCATTATCACCACCCACTGTCTGCATTATCACCACCCACTGTCTGCATTATCACCACCCACTGTCTGCATTATCACCACCCACTGTCTGCATTATCACCACCCACTGTCTGTATTATCACCACCCACTGTCTGCATTATCACCACCCACTGTCTGCATTATCACCACCCACTGTCTGTAGTATGACCACCCACTGTCTGCATTATCACCACCCACTGTCTGCATTATCACCACCCACTGTCTGCATTATCACCACCCACTGACTGCATTATCACCACCCACTGTCTGCATTATCACCACCCACTGTCTGCATTATCACCACCCACTGTCTGCATTATCACCACCCACTGTCTGCATTATCACCACCCACTGTCTGCATTATCACCACCCACTGTCTGCATTATCACCACCCACTGTCTGCATTATCACCACCCACTGACTGCATTATCACCACCCACTGTCTGCATTATCACCACCCACTGTCTGCATTATCACCACCCACTGTCTGCATTATCACCACCCACTGTCTGCATTATCACCACCCACTGTCTGCATTATCACCACCCACTGTCTGCATTATCACCACCCACTGTCTGCATTATCACCACCCACTGACTGCATTATCACCACCCACTGTCTGCATTATCACCACCCACTGTCTGCATTATCACCACCCACTGTCTGCATTATCACCACCCACTGTCTGCATTATCCCCACCCACTGTCTGTATTATCACCACCCACTGTCTGCATTATCACCACCCACTGTCTGCATTATCCCCACCCACTGTCTGCATTATCACCACCCACTGTCTGCATTATCACCACCCACTGTCTGCATTATCACCACCCACTGTCTGCATTATCACCACCCACTCCACTACTGCTCACATCATCAAGGAACATTATCACCACCCACTCCACTACTGCTCACATCATCAAGGAACATTATCACCACCCACTCCACTACTGCTCACATCATCAAGGAACATTATCACCACCCACTCCACTACTGCTCACGTCATCAAGGAACATTATCACCACCCACTTCACTACTGCTCACATCATCAAGGAACATCATCACCACCCACTCCACTACTGCTCACGTCATCAAGGAACATTATCACCACCCACTTCACTACTGCTCACATCATCAAGGAACATCATCACCACCCACTCCACTACTGCTCACATCATCAAGGAACATTACAAGGAATTCGCGAGAGCAGGCGAAATATACACAAACACTGATCTCTGGCTGAAGGAGACTCGAACCTACGAACCTTAGAACAAGGTACGCAGTGCTATACCAATCTACCCACACTGAACAATACCTTGGCGTGTAGCTTGCGCTACACAATGCGAATTCCTTGCATTGTTAAAATCTCTAGTAAGGCTGATGCATGCAGGGGATGAGATGAAAAGCTGTAAGCCTTCTCCCTGAAAGCTGGCTGCCTTGGATCAAACGTGTAGCGCAAGCTGGGCGCCAAGGTATTGTTCAGTGTGGGTAGATTGGTATAGCACTGCGTACCTTGTTCTAAGGTTCGTAGGTTCGAGTCTCCTTCAGCCAGAGATCAGTGTTTGTATATATATATATATATATATATATATATATATATATATATATATATATATATATATATATATATAATATATATATATATATATATATATATATATATATATATATATATATATATATATATATATATATATATATATATATATATATATATATATATATATATATATATATATATATATATATATATATATATAATATATAATATATATATATATATATATATATATATATATATATATATATATATATATATATATATATATATATATATATATATATATATAAACGCAGGTGGGTTTTGGAGTGGTTGGTGCTATTATTTAATAAATATATGGAAGAGGGTAAGGTACCTAGGGATTGGCAGAGAGCATGCATAGTTCCTTTGTATAAAGGCAAAGGGGACAAAAGAGAGTGCAAAAATTATAGGGGGATAAGTCTGTTGTATACCTGGTAAAGTGTATGGTAGAGTTATTATTGAAAGAATTAAGAGTAAGACGGAGAATAGGATAGCAGATGAACAAGGAGGCTTTAGGAAAGGTAGGGGGTGTGTGGACCAGGTGTTTACAGTGAAACATATAAGTGAGCAGTATTTAGATAAGGCTAAAGAGGTCTTTGTGGCATTTATGGATTTGGAAAAGGCGTATGACAGGGTGGATAGGGGGGCAATGTGGCAGATGTTGCAGGTGTATGGTGTAGGAGGTAGATTACTGAAAGCTGTGAAGAGTTTTTACGATGATAGTGAGGCTCAAGTTAGAGTATGTAGGAAAGAGGGAAATTATTTCCCAGTAAAAGTAGGCCTTAGACAAGGATGTGTGATGTCACCGTGGTTGTTCAATATATTTATAGATGGGGTTGTAAGAGAAGTAAATGCGAGGGTCTTGGCAAGAGGCGTGGAGTTAAAAGATAAAGAATCACACATAAAGTGGGAGTTGTCACAGCTGCTCTTTGCTGATGACACTGTGCTCTTGGGAGATTCTGAAGAGAAGTTGCAGAGGTTGGTAGATGAGTTTGGTAGGGTATGTAAAAGAGGAAAATTAAAAGTGAACATAGGAAAGAATAAGGTGATGATAAAAAAAAAAGGAGGGAGAGAGTATGGAGGAGATGAATGTATTCAGATATTTAGGAGTGGATGTGTCAGCAGATGTGTCTATGAAGGATGAGGTGAATCATAGAACGGATGACAGGAAAAGGGTGAGTGATGCACTTAGGAGTTTGCGGAAGCTAAGAGGGGAATGTACGAGAGTATAGTTATACCAAAAGTCTTATAAGGGTGTGAAGCATGGGTGATGAATGTTGCAACGAGGAGAAGGCTGGAGGCAGTGGAGATGTCATATCTGAGGGCAATGTGTGGTGTGAATATTATGCAGAGAATTCGCAATTTAGAAATTAGGAGGAGGTGCGGGATTACCAAAACTACTATCCAGAGGGCTGAGGAAGGGTTGTTGAAGTAGTTCGGACATGCAGAGAGGGTGGAACAAAATAGAATGACTTCAAGAATGTATAAATCTGTAGTGGAGGGAATGCAGGGTAGGGGTCGGCCTAGGAAAGGTTGGAGGGAGGGAGTAAAGGAGGTTTTGCATGCGAGGGGCTTGGACTTCCAGCAAGCATACGCGAGCATATTTGATAGGAGTGAATGGAGACAAATGGTTTTTACTACTTGACGTGCTGTTGGAGTGTGAGCAAAGTAACATATATGTAGGGATTCAGGGAAACCAGCAGGCTGGACTTGAGTCCTGGAGATGGGAAGTACAGTGTCTGCACTCTGAAGGAGGGGTGTTAATGTTGCAGTTTAAAAACTGTAGTGTAAAGCACCCTTCTGGCAAGACAGTGATGGAGTGAATGATGATGATGAAAGTTTTTCTTTTTCGGGCCACCCTGCCTTGGTGGGAGACGGCCGATGTGTTAATAATATATATATATATATATATATATATATATATATATATATATATATATATATATATATATATATATATGTGTGTGTGTGTGTGTGTGTGTGTGTGTGCGTGTGTGTGTGTGTGTATGTACTCACCTATTTGTACTCACCTATTTGTGGTTGCAGGGGTCGAGTCACAGCTCCTGGCCCCGCCTCTTCGCTGATTGCTACTAGGTCCTCTCTCTCCCTGCCCCATGAACTCTATCATACCTCGCCTTAAAACTATGTATGGTTCCTGCCTCCACTACATCACTTTCTAGGCTATTCCATGGCCTGACTACTCTATGACTGAAGAAATACTTCCTAACATCCCTTTGATTCATCTGAGTCTTCAACTTCCAATTGTGACCTCTTGTGTCTGTGTCCCATCTCTTGAACATCCCGTCTTTGTCCACCTCGTCTATTCCGCGCAGTATTTTATATGTCGTTATCATGTCTCCCCTGACCCTCCTGTCCTCCAGTGTCGTCAGGCCGATTTCCCTCAACCTTTCTTCATAGGACAATCCCCGTAGCTCTGGGACTAGTCTTGTTGCAAACCTTTGCACTTTCTCTAATTTCTTGACGTGCTTAACTAGGTGTGGATTCCAAACTGGTGCTGCATACTCCAGTATGGGCCTGACGTAGATGGTATGTGTGTGTGTGTGTGTGTACTCACCTAATTGTGGTTGCAGGGGTCGATTCACAGCTCCCGAACCCGCCTCTTCACTGGTTGCTACTAGGTCCACTCTCTCTGCTCCGTGAGCTTTATCATACCTCTTCTTAAAGCTATGTATGGATCCTGCCTTCACTACATCACTCTCCAGACTATTTCACTTCCTGAGAAGTCCATGAAGAAATACTTCCTAACATCCCTGTGACTCATCTGAGCCTTAAACTTCCAATTGTGACCCCTTGTTACTCTGCCAAATCTCTGAAACATTCTGCCCCTATCCTGTCAATTCTTCTCAGTATTTTATATGTTATCATGTCCCCCCTATCCCTCCTATCTTCCAGTGTTGCCAAATTAAGTTCCTCTAACTTCTCCTCGTAGGACAAACCCCTTAGCTCCGAGTCTAGTCTTGTTGCACACCTTTACACTTTCTCTAATTTCTTGACGTGTTTGACCAGGTGTGAGTTCCATAGTGATGCTACATTCTCCAATACGTGCCTGATGTACACAGTGTAGTGTCGCGAATGGCTCTCTGCTTAGATGACGAAACGCTATTCTCAGGTTTGCCAGGCGCCCGTATGTTGAAGCAGTTATGTGTTCAGTAGTTTGATCGCTAGCTCACTCAGCTCACACACTGAGGTCCAGAGTTGGGATCTCCGGTACGGTTGGAAAACATTAAGGACATGTTTCCATAAGACACCTGCTATCGATGTTCACCCATCAGTAAAATGGGTACTTGGGAGTTAGTGGACTGGTGTGGGTCGCATCCTGGGACAAAACTGACCTAATTTGCCTGAAATACTCTGCATAACAAGGTACTTTCTATATAGTAGTATGTCATTGATGTCAGCTATGGTCTGTATACCTTGTACATGTACTGGTAGAAATGAAGACATTATTGTTATTTGGTTGATGTGCACCTCAGGCGATATGCTCGGTATGATGCTCACCACAAGATCCTTTTCCTTGAGTGAGTTTTGCAGCCTTTGACCTCTGAGGCTGTATTGCATCTGCTACCTCCTTTGTCCTTCCCCAGTCTTCATAATTTTGCACTTGGTGGGGTTGAACTCCAGCAGCCATTTGTCAGACCAGGATTACAGTCTGTCCAGATTCCCTTGTAGGCTTACCTGGTCCTCTTCCACTTCCTTTTTCATCATTAGTTTCACATCGTCTGCAAACAGGGACACCCTTGACTCTATCCCTTCCGTCATATTATGTACGTACACAAGAAACAGCACCCCTGATCTCACAATAGAGCGACAAAGTAATGTGAAGGACCTGGGAGTGATAATGTCTGAGGATCTCACCTTCAAGGATCACAACAATGCCACTATGACATCTGCGAGGGTGTGATAGTGGCACTGTTGGGTGGACAATAAGAACATCCAAAACATAGAGATGCCAAGCCAATGGTGATCTTTTATTTAAATCACTTGTTCTGTCTAGGCTGGAATATTGCTGTACATTAACATTTCCGTTCAAAGCAGGTGAAATTGTAGATCTAGAGAATGAACAGAGAACCTTTACTGTACATACAAGTTCTGTCAAACACCTTAACTACTGGAAACGTTTGGAAGCACTTGTCTTGTACTCAGTGGAGCGCAGGCGAGAGAGATGCATCATAATCTACACCTGGAAAATCCTAGAGGGATTGGTCCCTAATCTGCACACACAAATCAATCCCCATGGAAACAAAAACTTTCTCCCAATGGAAAGTAGGGGGCACCATTGGTACACTAAGAGGAAACACAGTAAGTGTCTGGGGCCCAAAACTGTTCAACAGCCTCCCACGAGTCATAAGAGGAATTACCAATAGACCCCTGGTTGTCTTCAAGAGGGAGCTGGACGGATATCTAAAGTCAGCGCCGGATCAGCCGGGCTGTGGTTCGCACATTGGACTACCTGCGACCAGCAGTTAGCAGCCTAGTTGATCAGGCCCTGATCCACCAAGAGGCCTGTTCATGGAGCGGGCCGCGGGGGCATTGATCCCAGAATACTTTCCAGGTAGGTAGATAGGATTCTTTTCCTGATAATCTCCGTAACTTTACATACATGTCAGTGACACTGGTCTGTAGTTTAGTGCAGCTTGTCTGTTTCCTTTCTTTAAAACTGGGACTACATTTGTTGTCTTTCATACCTCGGGCAGTTGCCTTGTTTCGATACATTTATTGAAGATTGTTGTTAGAGGCACACACAGTGCATCTGCTCCCTCTCTCAGGACCCAAGAAGATATATTATCTGGGACCACTGCCTTCGATGTATTTAGTTCCCTTAGCTGTTTCTTCACCTCACCCTCGGTTGTGTGCAGTGTGTCCAGCACTTGCTGGTGCACTCCACCACCTCGGTTCTCTGGAAGTCTCTGTCTATACTGTGGATACCTTTCTGAATCATGAGCTGAGTTCTTCACATACAGTGCTCTTCACGGCATTATGCCGGGTAAGTGCCCCAGTACAATGCTGTGAAAAAATCAAAGGCTTACTATACAGGGGGTCTTTTTTCGTTAGTGCATTCTGCTGGGTAGCAGCCATTAGCATGACGTCTCGGCCTGCTGCCACACTTCACAGTGATTTCTCATTGCTCAAGTGGTTGCCGTGGTGAGAGAAAGTGTTGCACTGTTGTCTCTCACTCTCCCCATCTTTCGTCCAGTGTTCCCTATGGTTTTGGATAAAAGGAAGTCTTTAACACTTGACAGTATAGCTCTAATCATAGGGTTTCACAAAGCTGGGTGCCAGACGAAAGAAGTAGTGGAGAATGTTGGTGTGTGTGAGTGTTCAGTGAGGAAATGGGTGCAGCTTTTCAAGGCTGGTGGGGGTGTGGAGTTACCGTCTGCCAAACCTTGGCCTGGCCCCTCGAAGGAGGCATCTGTTCGTACCTTAACAGTGTTAAAGAAACGTCGTCGTAAGCTCCTCTCTCCTACGTTCGGGTTATTTGTGTATTGTTTCAGTCACGGTATTGTGCCTTTTTGTTATTGTTACTAGTGTAAATTTAATAATTTACAAGGACCAGCTTATGTGAGTGTGGGATGAGTGGGTGGGTATGGCAGGAGGGTTACACAAATAACCCGCACATAAAAGACAGAAGCTTACGACGACGTTTCGGTCCGACTTGGACCATTGACAAAGTGACTTTGTCAATGGTCCAAGTCGGACCGAAACGTCGTCGTAAGGTGACTTTGTCAATGGTCCAAGTCGGACCGAAACGTCGTCGTAAGCTTCTGTCTTTTATGTGCGGGTTATTTGTGTATCGTTCCAGTCACGATATTGTGACTTTTTGTTATTTATGGCAGGAGGGATTCTGTTACCACCCAGTGTCCCTAAAATCCTCTTTATCCCCCAATTTTGCGGGTGTAATAATTCAGGACTGTGCCGGAAAACTTTCAAACACATATCTCTCGCAGCTTAACTCTCCATTGTTAGCTCCACTATTGAAACTCTAAACCATGTGGTCACTAGCGTTTAGGGGCCTTTCGTGTGTGATACCTTCTATGTCTGGGGTGAATACAAACTTTGGCACGAAGGTAGTACCATGTACACCAAGCCAGATCAGACACGACTGCCTTGTGAACTGTAGCTAGTTATTTGGTCTAAGACTGTCTGGTGACCAGTAAGCCAGGTGTCTGGTCTAAGACTGTCTGGTGACCAGTAAGCCAGGTGTCTGGTCTAAGACTGCCTGGTGACCAGTAAGCTAGGTGTCTGGTCTAAGACTGCCTGGTGACCAGTTAGCCAGGTGTCTGGTCTAAGACTGCCTGGTGACCAGTAAGCCAGGTGTCTGATCTAAGACTGCCTGGTGACGAGCTAGCCAGGTGTCTGATCTAAGACTGCCTGGTGACCAGTTAGCCAGGTGTCTGATCTAAGACTGCATGGTGACCAGTAAGCCATGTGTCTGGCCTAAGACTGCCTGGTGACCAGTAAGCCAGGTGTCTGGTCTAAGACTGCCTGGTGACCAGTAAGCCAGGTGTCTGGTCTAAGACTGCCTGGTGACCAGTAAGCCAGGTGTCTGGTCTAAAATTGCCTGGTGACCAGTTAGCCAGGTGTCTGGTCTAAAATTGCCTGGTGACCAGTTAGCCAGGTGTCTGGTCTAAGACTGCCTGGTGACCAATTAGCCAGGTGTCTGGTCTAAGACTGCCTGGTGACAAGTTAGCCAGGTGTCTGGTCTAAGACTGCCGGGTGACCAGTTAGCCAGGTGCCTGGTCTGAGACTCCCTGGTGACCAGTTAGCCAGGTGTCTGGTCTAAGACTGCCTGGTGACCAGTTAGCCAGGTGTCTGATCTAAGACTGCCTGGTGACGAGTTAGCCAGGTGTCTGATCTAAGACTGCCTGGTGACCAGTTAGCCAGGTGTCTGATCTAAGACTGCCTGGTGACCAGTTAGCCAGGTGTCTGATCTAAGACTGCCTGGTGACGAGTTAGCCAGGTGTCTGATCTAAGACTGCCTGGTGACCAGTTAGCCAGGTGTCTGATCTAAGACTGCCTGGTGACCAGTTAGCCAGGTGTCTGATCTAAGACTGCCTGGTGACCAGTAAGCCATGTGTCTGGTCTAAGACTGCCTGGTGACCAGTAATCCAGGTGTCTGGTCTAAGACTGCCTGGTGACCAGTAAGCCAGGTGTCTGGTCTAAGACTGCCTGGTGATCAGTAAGCCAGGTGTCTGGTCTAAGACTGCCTGGTGACCAGTAAGCCAGGTGTCTGGTCTATGACTGCCTGGTGACCAGTAAGCCAGGTGTCTGGTCTAAGACTGCCTGGTGACCAGTAAGCCAGGTGTCTGGTCCAAGACTGCCTGGTGACCAGTAAGCCAGGTGTCTGGTCTAAGACTGCCTGGTGACCAATTAGCCAGGTGTCTGGTCTAAGACTGCCTGGTGACCAGTTAGCCAGGTGTCTGGTCTAAGACTGTCTGGTGACCAGTTAGCCAGGTGTCTGGTCTAAGACTGCCTGGTGACCAGTTAGCCAGGTGCCTGGTCTAAGACTGCCTGGTGACCAGTTAGCCAGGTGTCTGGTCTAAGACTGCTTGGTGACCAGTTAACCCGGTGTCTGGTCTAATACTGCCTGGTAACCAGTAAGCCAGGTGTCTGGTCTAAGACTGCCTGGTGACCAGTAAGCCAGGTGTCTGGTCTAAGACTGCCTGGTGACCAGTAAGCCAGGTGTCTGGTCTAAGACTGCCTGGTGACCAGTTAGCCAGGTGTCTGGTCTAAGACTGCCTGGTGACCAGTTAGCCAGGTGTCTGGTCTAAGACTGCCTGGTGACCAGTAAGCCAGGTGTCTGGTCTAAGACTGCCTGGTGACCAGTAAGCTAGGTGTCTGGTCTAAGACTGCCTGGTGACCAGTAAGCCAGGTGTCTGGTCTAAGACTACATGGTGACCAGTTAGCCAGGTGTCTGGTCTAAGACTGCCTGGTGACCAGTTAGCCAGGTGTCTGGTCTAAGACTGCCTGGTGACCAGTAAGCCAGGTGTCTGGTCTAAGACTGCCTGGTGACCAGTAAGCTAGGTCTCTGGTCTAAGACTGCCTGGTGACCAGTAAGCCAGGTGTCTGGTCTAAGACTGCCTGGTGACCAGTTAGCCAGGTGTCTGGTCTAAGACTGCCTGGTGACCAGTTAGCCAGGTGTCTGGTCTAAGACTGCCTGGTGACCAGTAAGCTAGGTGTCTGGTCTAAGACTGCCTGGTGACCAGTAAGCCAGGTGTCTGGTCTAAGACTGCCTGGTGACCAGTTAGCCAGGTGTCTGGTCTAAGACTGCCTGGTTACCAGTAAGCTAGGTGTCTGGTCTAAGACTGCCTGGTGACCAGTAAGCCAGGTGTCTGGTCTAAGACTGCCTGGTGACCAGTAAGCTAGGTGTCTGGTCTAAGACTGTCTGGTGACCAGTAAGCCAGGTGTCTGGTCTAAGACTGCCTGGTGACAAGTTAGCCAGGTGTCTGGTCTAAGACTGCCTGGTGACCAGTTAGCCAGGTGCCTGGTCTAAGACTGCCTGGTGACCAGTTAGCCAGGTGTCTGGTCTAAGACTGCTTGGTGACCAGTTAACCCGGTGTCTGGTCTAATACTGCCTGGTGACCAGTAAGCCAGGTGTCTGGTCTAAGACTGCCTGGTGACCAGTAAGCCAGGTGTCTGGTCTAAGACTGCGTGGTGACCAGTTAGCCAGGTGTTTGGTCTAAGACTGCCTGGTGACCAGTAAGCCAGGTGTCTGGTCTAAGACTGCCTGGTGACCAGTAAGCCAGGTGTCTGGTCTAAGACTGCCTGGTGACCAGTAAGCTAGGTGTCTGGTCTAAGACTGCCTGGTGACCAGTAAGCCAGGTGTCTGGTCTAAGACTGCCTGGTGACCAGTTAGCCAGGTGTCTGGTCTAAGACTGCCTGGTGACCAGTTAGCCAGGTGTCTGGTCTAAGACTGCCTGGTGACCAGTAAGCTAGGTGTCTGGTCTAAGACTGCCTGGTGACCAGTAAGCCAGGTGTCTGGTCTAAGACTGCCTGGTGACCAGTTAGCCAGGTGTCTGGTCTAAGACTGCCTGGTTACCAGTAAGCTAGGTGTCTGGTCTAAGACTGCCTGGTGACCAGTAAGCCAGGTGTCTGGTCTAAGACTGCCTGGTGACCAGTAAGCTAGGTGTCTGGTCTAAGACTGTCTGGTGACCAGTAAGCCAGGTGTCTGGTCTAAGACTGCCTGGTGACCAGTAAGCCAGGTGTCTGGTCTAAGACTGCCTGATGATCAGTAAGCCAGGTGTCTGGTCTAAGACTGCCTGGTGACCAGTAAGCCAGGTGTCTGGTCTAAGACTGCCTGGTGACCAGTAAGCCAGGTGTCTGATCTAAGACTGCCTGGTGACCAGTAAGCCAGGTGTCTGGTCTAAGACTGCCTGGTGACCAGTAAGCCAGGTGTCTGGTCTAAGACTGCCTGGTGACCAGTAAGCTAGGTGTCTAGTCTAAGACTGCCTGGTGACCGGTAAGCCAGGTGTCTGGTCTAAGACTGCCTGGTGACCAGTAAGCCAGGTGTCTGGTCTAAGACTGCCTGGTGACCAGTTAGCCAGGTGTCTGGTCTAAGACTGCCTGGTGACCAGTTAGCCAGGTGTCTGGTCTAAGACTGCCTGGTGACCAGTAAGCCAGGTGTCTGGTCTAAGACTGCCTGGTGACCAGTAAGCCAGGTGTCTGGTCTAAGACTGCCTGGTGACCAGTTAGCCAGGTGTCATCTAAGATTGCCTGGTGACCAGTAAGCCAGGTGTCTGGTCTAAGACTACCTGGTGACCAGTTAGCCAGGTGTCTGGTCTAAGACTGCCTGGTGACCAGTTAGCCAGGTGTCTGGTCTAAGACTGCCTGGTGACCAGTTAGCCAGGTGTCTGATCTAAGACTGCCTGGTGACCAATAAGCCCGGTGTCTGGTCTAAGACTGCCTGGTGACCAGTTAACCAGGTGTCTGGTCTAAGACTGCCTGGTGACCAGTTAGCCAGGTGTCTGGTCTAAGACTGCCTGGTGACCAGTAAGCCAGGTGTCTGGTCTAAGACTGCCTGGTGACCAGTAAGCCAGGTGTCTGGTCTAAGACTGCCTGGTGACCAGTTAGCCAGGTGTCATCTAAGATTGCCTGGTGACCAGTAAGCCAGGTGTCTGGTCTAAGACTACCTGGTGACCAGTTAGCCAGGTGTCTGGTCTAAGACTGCCTGGTGACCAGTTAGCCAGGTGTCTGGTCTAAGACTGCCTGGTGACCAGTTAGCCAGGTGTCTGATCTAAGACTGCCTGGTGACCAATAAGCCCGGTGTCTGGTCTAAGACTGCCTGGTGACCAGTTAACCAGGTGTCTGGTCTAAGACTGCCTGGTGACCAGTTAGCCAGATGTCTGGTCTAAGACTGCCTGGTGACCAGTTAGCCAGGTGTCTGGTCTAAGACTGCCTGGTGACCAGTAAGCTAGGTGTCTGGTCTAAGACTGTCTGGTGACCAGTAAGCCAGGTGTCTGGTCTAAGACTGCCTGGTGACCAGTAAGCCAGGTGTCTGGTCTAAGACTGCCTGGTGACCAGTAAGCTAGGTGTCTGGTCTAAGACTGTCTGGTGACCAGTAAGCCAGGTGTCTGGTCTAAGACTGCCTGGTGACCAGTAAGCCAGGTGTCTGGTCCAAGACTGCCTGGTGACCAGTAAGCCAGGTGTCTGGTCTAAGACTGCCTTGTGACCAGTAAGCTAGGTGTCTGGTCTAATACTGCCTGGTGACCAGTAAGCTAGGTGTCTGGTCTAAGACTGCCTGGTGACCAGTAAGCCAGGTGTCTGGTCTAAGACTGCCTGGTGACCAGTAAGCCAGGTGTCTGGTCTAAGACTGCCTGGTGACCAGTTAGCCAGGTGTCTGGTCTAAGACTGCCTGGTGACCAGTTAGCCAGGTGTCTGGTCTAAGACTGCCTGGTGACCAGTTAGCCAGGTGTCTGGTCTAAGACTGCCTGGTGACCAGTAAGCCAGGTGTCTGGTCTAAGACTGCCTGGTGACCAGTAAGCTAGGTGTCTGGTCTAAGACTGCCTGGTGACCAGTAAGCCAGGTGTCTGGTCTAAGACTGCCTGGTGACCAGTTAGCCAGGTGTCTGGTCTAAGACTGCCTGGTTACCAGTAAGCTAGGTGTCTGGTCTAAGACTGCCTGGTGACCAGTAAGCCAGGTGTCTGGTCTAAGACTGCCTGGTGACCAGTTAGCCAGGTGTCTGGTCTAAGACTGCCTGGTGACCAGTTAGCCAGGTGTCTGGTCTAAGACTGCCTGGTGACCAGTAAGCTAGGTGTCTGGTCTAAGACTGCCTGGTGACCAGTAAGCCAGGTGTCTGGTCTAAGACTGCCTGGTGACCAGTTAGCCAGGTGTCTGGTCTAAGACTGCCTGGTTACCAGTAAGCTAGGTGTCTGGTCTAAGACTGCCTGGTGACCAGTAAGCCAGGTGTCTGGTCTAAGACTGCCTGGTGACCAGTAAGCTAGGTGTCTGGTCTAAGACTGTCTGGTGACCAGTAAGCCAGGTGTCTGGTCTAAGACTGCCTGGTGACCAGTAAGCCAGGTGTCTGGTCTAAGACTGCCTGATGATCAGTAAGCCATGTGTCTGGTCTAAGACTGCCTGGTGACCAGTAAGCCAGGTGTCTGGTCTAAGACTGCCTGGTGACAAGTAAGCCAGGTGTCTGATCTAAGACTGCCTGGTGACCAGTAAGCCAGGTGTCTGGTCTAAGACTGCCTGGTGACCAGTAAGCCAGGTGTCTGGTCTAAGACTGCCTGGTGACCAGTAAGCCAGGTGTCTGGTCTAAGACTGCCTGGTGACCAGTAAGCTAGGTGTCTAGTCTAAGACTGCCTGGTGACCAGTAAGCCAGGTGTCTGGTCTAAGACTGCCTGGTGACCAGTTAGCCAGGTGTCTGGTCTAAGACTGCCTGGTGACCAGTTAGCCAGGTGTCTGGTCTAAGACTGCCTGGTGACCAGTTAGCCAGGTGTCTAGTCTAAGACTGCCTGGTGACCAGTAAGCCAGGTGTCTGGTCTAAGACTGCCTGGTGACCAGTAAGCCAGGTGTCTGGTCTAAGACTGCCTGGTGACCAGTTAGCCAGGTGTCATCTAAGATTGCCTGGTGACCAGTAAGCCAGGTGTCTGGTCTAAGACTACCTGGTGACCAGTTAGCCAGGTGTCTGGTCTAAGACTGCCTGGTGACCAGTTAGCCAGGTGTCTGGTCTAAGACTGCCTGGTGACCAGTTAGCCAGGTGTCTGATCTAAGACTGCCTCGTGACCAATAAGCCCGGTGTCTGGTCTAAGACTGCCTGGTGACCAGTTAACCAGGTGTCTGGTCTAAGACTGCCTGGTGACCAGTTAGCCAGGTGTCTGGTCTAAGACTGCCTGGTGACCAGTTAGCCAGGTGTCTTGTCTAAGACTGCCTGGTGACCAGTAAGCTAGGTGTCTGGTCTAAGACTGCCTGGTGACCAGTAAGCCAGGTGTCTGGTCTAAGACTGCCTGGTGACCAGTAAGCCAGGTGTCTGGTCTAAGACTGCCTGGTGACCAGTAAGCTAGGTGTCTGGTCTAAGACTGTCTGGTGACCAGTAAGCCAGGTGTCTGATCTAAGACTGCCTGGTGACCAGTAAGCCAGGTGTCTGGTCTAAGACTGCCTGGTGACCAGTAAGCCAGGTGTCTGGTCTAAGACTGCCTGGTGACCAGTAAGCTAGGTGTCTGGTCTAAGACTGTCTGGTGACCAGTAAGCCAGGTGTCTGGTCTAAGACTGCCTGGTGACCAGTTAGCCAAGTGTCTGGTCTAAGACTGCCTGGTGACCAGTAAGCTAGGTGTCTGGTCTAAGACTGTCTGGTGACCAGTAAGCTAGGTGTCTGGTCTACGACTGTCTGGTGACCAGTAAGCCAGGTGTCTGGTCTAAGACTGCCTGGTGACCAGTAAGCTAGGTGTCTGGTCTAAGACTGCCTGGTGATCAGTAAGCCAGGTGTCTGGTCTAAGACTGCCTGGTGACCAGTAAGCCAGGTGTCTGGTCTATGACTGCCTGGTGACCAGTAAGCCAGGTGTCTGGTCTAAGACTGCCTGGTGACCAGTAAGCCAGGTGTCTGGTCCAAGACTGCCTGGTGACCAGTAAGCCAGGTGTCTGGTCTAAGACTGCCTGGTGACCAATTAGCCGGGTGTCTGGTCTAAGACTGCCTGGTGACCAGTTAGCCAGGTGTCTGGTCTAAGACTGTCTTGTGACCAGTTAGCCAGGTGTCTGGTCTAAGACTGTCTGGTGACCAGTTAGCCAGGTGTCTGGTCTAAGACTGCCTGGTGACCAGTTAGCCAGGTGCCTGGTCTAAGACTGCCTGGTGACCAGTTAGCCAGGTGTCTGGTCTAAGACTGCTTGGTGACCAGTTAACCAGGTGTCTGGTCTAATACTGCCTGGTGACCAGTAAGCCAGGTGTCTGGTCTAAGACTGCCTGGTGACCAGTAAGCCAGGTGTCTGGTCTAAGACTGCCTGGTGACCAGTAAGCCAGGTGTCTGGTCTAAGACTGCCTGGTGACCAGTTAGCCAGGTGTCTGGTCTAAGACTGCCTGGTGACCAGTTAGCCAGGTGTCTGGGCTAAGACTGCCTGGTGACCAGTTAGCCAGGTGTCTGGTCTAAGACTGCCTGGTGACCAGTAAGCTAGGTGTCTGGTCTAAGACTGCCTGGTGACCAGTAAGCCAGGTGTCTGGTCTAAGACTGCCTGGTGACCAGTTAGCCAGGTGTCTGGTCTAAGACTGCCTGGTTACCAGTAAGCTAGGTGTCTGGTCTAAGACTGCCTGGTGACCAGTAAGCCAGGTGTCTGGTCTAAGACTGCCTGATGACCAGTTAGCCAGGTGTCTGGTCTAAGACTGCCTGGTTACCAGTAAGCTAGGTGTCTGGTCTAAGACTGCCTGGTGACCAGTAAGCCAGGTGTCTGGTCTAAGACTGCCTGGTGACCAGTAAGCCAGGTGTCTGGTCTAAGACTGCCTGGTGACCAGTTAGCCAGGTGTCTGGTCTAAGACTGCCTGGTTACCAGTAAGCTAGGTGTCTGGTCTAAGACTGCCTGGTGACCAGTAAGCCAGGTGTCTGGTCTAAGACTGCCTGGTGACCAGTAAGCTAGGTGTCTGGTCTAAGACTGTCTGGTGACCAGTAAGCCAGGTGTCTGGTCTAAGACTGCCTGGTGACCAGTAAGCCAGGTGTCTGGTCTAAGACTGCCTGGTGACCAGTAAGCCAGGTGTCTGGTCTAAGACTGCCTGATGATCAGTAAGCCAGGTGTCTGGTCTAAGACTGCCTGGTGACCAGTAAGCCAGGTGTCTGGTCTAAGACTGCCTGGTGACCAGTAAGCTAGGTGTCTAGTCTAAGACTGCCGGGTGACCAGTAAGCCAGGTGTCTGGTCTAAGACTGCCTGGTGACCAGTAAGCCAGGTGTCTGGTCTAAGACTGCCTGGTGACCAGTTAGCCAGGTGTCTGGTCTAAGACTGCCTGATGACCAGTTAGCCAGGTGTGTAGTCTAAGACTGCCTGGTGACCAGTTAGCCAGGTGTCTAGTCTAAGACTGCCTGGTGACCAGTAAGCCAGGTGTCTGGTCTAAGACTGCCTGGTGACCAGTAAGCCAGGTGTCTGGTCTAAGACTGCCTGGTGACCAGTAAGCCAGGTGTCTGGTATAAGACTGCCTGGTGACCAGTTAGCCAGGTGTCTGGTCTAAGTCTGCGTGGTGAGCAGTAAGCCAGGTGTCTGGTCTAAGACTGCCTGGTGACCAGTAAGCCAGGTGTCTGGTCTAAGACTGCCTGGTGACCAGTTAGCCAGGTGTCTGGTCTAAGACTACCTGGTGACCAGTTAGCCAGGTGTCTGATCTAAGACTGCCTGGTGACCAGTTAACCAGGTGTCTGGTCTGAGACTGCCTGGTGACCAGTTAGCCAGGTGTCTAGTCTAAGACTGCCTGGTGACCAGTTAGCCAGGTGTCTGGTCTAAGACTGCCTGGTGACCAGTAAGCTAGGTGTCTGGTCTAAGACTGCCTGGTGACCAGTAAGCCAGGTGTCTGGTCTAAGACTGCCTGGTGACCAGTAAGCCAGGTGTCTGGTCTAAGACTGCCTGGTGACCAGTAAGCTAGGTGTCTGGTCTAAGACTGTCTGGTGACCAGTAAGCCAGGTGTCTGGTCTAAGACTGCCTGGTGACCAGTAAGCCAGGTGTCTGGTCTAAGACTGCCTGGTGACCAGTAAGCCAGGTGTCTGGTATAAGACTGCCTGGTGACCAGTTAGCCAGGTGTCATCTAAGACTGCCTGGTGACCAGTAAGCCAGGTGTCTGGTCTAAGACTGCCTGGTGACCAGTTAGCCAGGTGTCTGGTCTAAGACTGCCTGGTGACCAGTTAGCCAGGTGTCTGGTCTAAGACTACCTGGTGACCAGTTAGCCAGGTGTCTGATCTAAGACTGCCTGGTGACCAATAAGCCCAGTGTCTGGTCTAAGACTGCCTGGTGACCAGTTAACCAGGTGTCTGGTCTGAGACTGCCTGGTGACCAGTTAGCCAGGTGTCTAGTCTAAGACTGCCTGGTGACCAGTTAGCCAGGTGTCTGGTCTAAGACTGCCTGGTGACCAGTAAGCTAGGTGTCTGGTCTAAGACTGCCTGGTGACCAGTAAGCCAGGTGTCTGGTCTAAGACTGCCTGGTGACCAGTAAGCTAGGTGTCTGGTCTAAGACTGTCTGGTGACCAGTAAGCCAGGTGTCTGGTCTAAGACTGCCTGGTGACCAGTAAGCCAGGTGTCTGGTCCAAGACTGCCTGGTGACCAGTAAGCCAGGTGTCTGGTCTAAGACTGCCTGGTGTCCAGTAAGCTAGGTGTCTGGTCTAAGACTGCCTGGTGACCAGTAAGCCAGGTGTCTGGTCTAAGACTGCCTGGTGACCAGTAAGCTATGTGTCTGGTCTAAGACTGTCTGGTGACCAGTAAGCCAGGTGTCTGGTCTAATACTGCCTTGTGACCAGTTAGCCAAGTGTCTGGTCTAAGACTGCCTGGTGACCAGTAAGCTAGGTGTCTGGTCTAAGACTGCCTGGTGACTAGTAAGCTAGGTGTCTTTTCTAAGACTGTCTGGTGACCAGTAAGCCAGGTGTCTGGTCTAAGACTGCCTGGTGACCAGTAAGCTAGGTGTCTGGTCTAAGACTGCCTGGTGACCAGTAAGCTAGGTGTCTGGTCTAAGACTGCCTGGTGACCAGTAAGCCAGGTGTCTGGCCTAAGACTGCCTGGTGACCAGTAAGCTAGGTGTCTGGTCTAAGACTGCCTGGTGACCAGTAAGCCAGGTGTCTGGTCTAAGACTGCCTGGTGACCAGTAAGCTAGGTGTCTGGTCTAAGACTGCCTGGTGACCAGTAAGCTAGGTGTCTGGTCTAAGACTGCCTGGTGACCAGTAAGCCAGGTGTCTGGTCTAAGACTGCCTGGTGACCAGTAAGCCAGGTGTCTGGTCCAAGACTGCCTGGTGACCAGTAAGCCAGGTGTCTGGTCTAAGACTGCCTGGTGACTAGTAAGCTAGGTGTCTGGTCTAAGACTGCCTGGTGACCAGTAAGCTAGGTGTCTGGTCTAAGACTGCCTGGTGACTAGTAAGCTAGGTGTCTGGTCTAAGACTGCCTGGTGACCAGTAAGCTAGGTGTCTGGTCTAAGACTGCCTGGTGACTAGTAAGCCAGATGTCTGGTCTAAGACTACCTGGTGACCAGTAAGCTAGGTGTCTGGTCTAAGACTGCCTGGTGACTAGTAAGCTAGGTGTCTGGTCTAAGGCTGCCTGGTGACCAGTAAGCTAGGTGTCTGGTCTAAGACTGCCTGGTGACCAGTAAGCCAGGTGTCTGGTCTAAGACTGCCTGGTGACCAGTAAGCTAGGTGTCTGGTCTAAGACTGCCTGGTGACTAGTAAGCCAGATGTCTGGTCTAAGACTACCTGGTGACCAGTAAGCTAGGTGTCTGGTCTAAGACTGCCTGGTGACTAGTAAGCTAGGTGTCTGGTCTAAGACTGCCTGGTGACCAGTAAGCTAGGTGTCTGGTCTAAGACTGCCTGGTGACTAGTAAGCCAGATGTCTGGTCTAAGACTACCTGGTGACCAGTAAGCTAGGTGTCTGGTCTAAGACTGCCTGGTGACCAGTAAGCCAGGTGTCTGGTCTAAGACTGCCTGGTGACCAGTAAGCTAGGTGTCTGGTCTAAGACTGCCTGGTGACTAGTAAGCCAGATGTCTGGCCTAAGACTGCCTGGTGACCAGTAAGCCAGGTGTCTGGTCTAAGACTACCTGGTGACCAGTAAGCTATGTGTCTGGTCTAAGACTGCCTGGTGACTAGTAAGCTAGGTGTCTGGTCTAAGACTGCCTGGTGACCAGTAAGCTAGGTGTCTGGTCTAAGACTGCCTGGTGACTAGTAAGCCAGATGTCTGGCCTAAGACTGCCTGGTGACCAGTAAGCCAGGTGTCTGGTCTAAGACTGCCTGGTGACCAGTAAGCCAGGTGTCTGGTCCAAGACTGCCTGGTGACCAGTAAGCCAGGTGTCTGGTCTAAGACTGCCTGGTGACCAGTAAGCTAGGTGTCTGGTCTAAGACTGCCTGGTGACCAGTAAGCCAGGTGTCTGGTCTAAGACTGCCTGGTGACCAGTAAGCTAGGTGTCTGGTCTAAGACTGCCTGGTGACTAGTAAGCCAGGTGTCTGGTCTAAGACTGCATGGTGACCAGTAAGCCAGGTGTCTGGTCTAAGACTGCCTGGTGACCAGTAAGCCAGGTGTCTGGTCTAAGACTGCCTGGTGACCAGTAAGTGGTTCGAAGAGAATGGAGTTATGCTCAGTGAGTGACCCTGGAAACTTCGGATATTACGCTCACTGAGTTTCATGAAGAACAAAGTGACATTATCCTCAGTGAGTGGCATGTTGAGCAGTGACATTATGCTTCATGAGTGCCCAGAAGAATCATCGACCTTATACTCAGTGAGTGGCTTAATGAAGCAGTTACGTTTCTGTTCGGTGACTGGGCAAGGAAATTAGTGACCTTATGCTCCATGAGTGGCACTAAGTAATGACGTCTTTATGGAGTGAACATGAAAATGATATTATGCTCAGTTAGGAGCCAGAAAAACCAGTTATATACGCTATGCTCGCTGAGTGGCTCTCTACTTAAAACTTTCTACACTGTCCAATGAAAATATCTCGTAATTAAGCATTTTAGGCCAGTTAAAAGCATTAATATTAAGCTTAGTAATTATTATTTAGTATAAATATCCGTCTGAGTCCTACCATCAGGTCAAACTTGTTTAATTTCTCCCAGAAAATTAAAAAAACAAGTTGAGGGCAGCAAGACCATGTGAAAACATGCAGAATTTGGCCAAAAAAATCTTTATAATTTTACACAAGTTATAGACTGATCTCGTCTCTCAGAAATTTAATCTATAGATGCATTTTGTATTTTTAAATTATTATGAGTTCGCAGAATCCAAAAATAGTGAATTATATGGCGACTTTAACCCAAATTTTCAAGGAATTTTATTTTTGTTTATTATTTTATTGTAAAAATTTATAATGTAGAATGAAAAAAATATACGTATAATGAAGCTAGTATTGTATGATGTATGAAGCTAGTATTGTATGATGTATGAAGCTAGTATTGTATGATGTATGAAGCTAGTATTGTATGGTGTATGAAGCTAGTATTGTATGATGTATGAAGCTAGTATTGTATGGTGTATGAAGCTAGTATTTTATGATGTATGAAGCTAGTATTGTATGATGTATAAAGCTAGTATTGTATGGTGTATGAAGCTAGTATTGTATGATGTATGAAGCTAGTATTGTATGGTGTATGAAGCTAGTATTGTATGATGTATGAAGCTAGTATTGTATGATGTATGAAGCTAGTATTGTATGATGTATGAAGCTAGTATTGTATGATGTATGAAGCTAGTATTGTATGATGTATGAAACCAGTATTGTATGATGTATGAAGCTAGTATTGTATGGTGTATGAAGCTAGTACTGTATGATGTATGAAGCTAGTATTGTATGGTGTATGAAGCTAGTATTGTATGGTGTATGAAGCTAGTATTGTATGATGTATGAAGCTAGTATTGTATGATGTATGAAGCTAGTATTGTATGGTGTATGAAGCTAGTATTGTATGATGTATGAAGCTAGTATTGTATGATGTATGAAGCTACTAGTACTGTATGATGTATGAAGCTAGTATTGTATGGTGTATGAAGCTAGTATTGTATGGTGTATGAAGCTAGTATTGTATGATGTATGAAGCTAGTATTGTATGATGTATGAAGCTAGTATTGTATGGTGTATGAAGCTAGTATTGTATGATGTATGAAGCTAGTATTGTATGATGTATGAAGCTAGTATTGTATGATGTATGAAGCTAGTATTGTATGATGTATGAAGCCAGTATTGTATGATGTATGAAGCTAGTATTGTATGATGTATGAAGCTAGTATTGTATGATGTATGAAGCCAGTATTGTATGATGTATGAAGCTAGTATTGTATGATGTATGAAGCTAGTATTGTATGATGTATGAAGCCAGTATTGTATGATGTATGAAGCTAGTATTGTATGATGTATGGAGCTAGTATTGTATGGTGTATGAAGCTAGTATTGTATGATGTATGAAGCTAGTATTGTATGGTGTATGAAGCTAGTATTGTATGGTGTATGAAGCTAGTATTGTATGATGTATGAAGCTAGTATTGTATGATGTATGGAGCTAGCATTGTATGATGTATGAAGCTAGTATTGTATGATGTATGAAGCTAGTATTGTATGATGTATGGAGCTAGTATTGTATGGTGTATGAAGCTAGTATTGTATGGTGTATGAAGCTAGTATTGTATGGTGTATGAAGCTAGTATTGTATGGTGTATGAAGCTAGTATTGTATGGTGTATGAAGCTAGTATTGTATGATGTATGGAGCTAGTATTGTATGGTGTATGAAGCTAGTATTGTATGGTGTATGAAGCTAGTATTGTATGGTGTATGAAGCTAGTATTGTATGGTGTATGAAGCTAGTATTGTATGGTGTATGAAGCTAGTATTGTATGGTGTATGAACTAGTATTGTATGGTGTATGAAGCTAGTATTGTATGGTGTATGAAGCTAGTATTGTATGGTGTATAAAGCTAGTATTGTATGGTGTATGAAGCTAGTATTGTATGGTGTATGAAGCTAGTATTGTATCGTGTATGAAGCTAGTATTGTATGGTGTATGAAGCTAGTATTGTATGGTGTATGAAGCTAGTATTGTATGGTGTATGAAGCTAGTATTGTATGATGTATGAAGCTAGTATTGTATGGTGTATGAAGCTAGTATTGTATGATGTATGAAGCGCTAGTATTGTATGATGTATGAAGCTAGTATTGTATGATGTATGAAGCTAGTATTGTATGGTGTATGAAGCTAGTATTGTATGGTGTATGAAGCTAGTATTGTATGATGTATGAAGAGCTAGTATTGTATGATGTATGAAGCTAGTATTGTATGATGTATGAAGCTAGTATTGTATGGTGTATGAAGCTAGTATTGTATGGTGTATGAAGATAGTATTGTATGATGTATGAAGCTAGTATTGTATGGTGTATGAAGCTAGTATTGTATGGTGTATGAAGCTAGTATTGTATGATGTATGAAGCGCTATTATTGTATGATGTATGAAGCTAGTATTGTATGATGTATGAAGGTTGTATTGTATGATGTATGAAGCTAGTATTGTATGGTGTATGAAGCTAGTATTGTATGGTGTATGAAGCTAGTATTGTATGATGTATGAAGCGCTAGTATTGTATGATGTATGAAGCTAGTATTGTATGGTGTATGAAGCTAGTATTGTATGGTGCATGAAGCGCTAGTATTGCATGATGTATGAAGCGCTAGTATTGTATGATGTATGAAGCTAGTATTGTATGGTGTATGAAGCTAGTATTGTATGGTGTATGAAGCTAGTATTGTATGGTGTATGAAGCTAGTATTGTATGGTGTATGAAGCTAGTATTGTATGGTGTATGAAGCGCTAGTATTGTATGATGTATGAAGCTAGTATTGTATGATGTATGAAGCTAGTATTGTATGATGTATGAAGCTAGTATTGTATGGTGTATGAAGCTAGTATTGTATGGTGTATGAAGCTAGTGTTGTATGGTGTATGAAGCTAGTATTGTATGGTGTATGAAGCTAGTATTGTATGGTGTATGAAGCTAGTATTGTATGGTGTATGAAGCTAGTATTGTATGGTGTATGAAGCTAGTATTGTATGGTGTATGAAGCTAGTATTGTATGGTGTATGAAGCTAGTATTGTATGGTGTATGAAGCTATTGTATGGTGTATGAAGCTATTGTATGGTGTATGAAGCTAGTATTGTATGGTGTATGAAGCTAGTATTGTATGGTGTATGAAGCTAGTATTGTATGGTGTATGAAGCTAGTATTGTATGGTGTATGAAGCTAGTATTGTATGGTGTATGAAGCTAGTATTGTATGGTGTATGAAGCTAGTATTGTATGGTGTATGAAGCTAGTATTGTATGGTGTATGAAGCTAGTATTGTATGGTGTATGAAGCTAGTATTGTATGGTGTATGAAGCTAGTATTGTATGGTGTATGAAGCTAGTATTGTATGATGTATGAAGCGCTAGTATTGTATGATGTATGAAGCTAGTATTGTATGATGTATGAAGCTAGTATTGTATGATGTATGAAGATAGTATTGTATGATGTATGAAGCTAGTATTGCATGATGTATGAAGCTAGTATTGTATGATGCATGAAGCGCTAGTATTGTATGATGTATGAAGCTAGTATTGTATGATGTATGAAGCTAGTATTGTATGGTGTATAAAGCTAGTATTGTATGATGTATGAAGCTAGTATTGTATGATGTATGAAGCTAGTATTGTATGATGTATGAAACTAGTATTGTATGATGAATGAAGCTAGTATTGTATGATGTATGAAGCTAGTATCGTATGATGTATGAAGCTAGTATTGATGTATGAAGCTAGTATAGTATGATGTATGAAGCTAGTATTGTATGATGTATGAAGCTAGTATTGTATGATGTATGAAGCTAGTATTGTATGATGTATGAAGCTAGTATTGTATGATGTATGAAGCTAGTATTGTATGGTGTATGAAGCTAGTATTGTATGGTGTATGAAGCTAGTATTGTATGATGTATGAAGCGCTAGTATTGTATGATGTATGAAGCTAGTATTGTATGGTGTATGAAGCTAGTATTGAATGGTGCATGAAGCGCTAGTATTGCATGATGTATGAAGCGCTAGTATTGTATGATGTATGAAGCTAGTATTGTATGGTGTATGAAGCTAGTATTGTATGGTGTATGAAGCTAGTATTGTATGGTGTATGAAGCTAGTATTGTATGGTGTATGAAGCGCTAGTATTGTATGATGTATGAAGCTAGTATTGTATGATGTATGAAGCTAGTATTGTATGATGTATGAAGCTAGTATTGTATGGTGTATGAAGCTAGTATTGTATGGTGTATGAAGCTAGTATTGTATGGTGTATGAAGCTAGTATTGTATGGTGTATGAAGCTACTATTGTATGGTGTATGAAGCTAGTATTGTATGGTGTATGAAGCTAGTATTGTATGGTGTATGAAGCTAGTATTGTATGATGTATGAAGCTAGTATTGTATGGTGTATGAAGCTAGTATTGTATGGTGCATGAAGCTAGTATTGTATGGTGTATGAAGCTAGTATTGTATGGTGTATGAAGCTAGTATTGTATGGTGTATGAAGCTAGTATTGTATGGTGTATGAAGCTAGTATTGTATGGTGTATGAAGCTAGTATTGTATGGTGTATGAAGCTAGTATTGTATGGTGTATGAAGCTAGTATTGTATGGTGTATGAAGCTAGTATTGTATGGTGTATGAAGCTAGTATTGTATGGTGTATGAAGCTAGTATTGTATGATGTATGAAGCGCTAGTATTGTATGATGTATGAAGCTAGTATTGTATGATGTATGAAGCTAGTATTGTATGATGTATGAAGATAGTATTGTATGATGTATGAAGCTAGTATTGCATGATGTATGAAGCTAGTATTGTATGATGCATGAAGCGCTAGTATTGTATGATGTATGAAGCTAGTATTGTATGATGTATGAAGCTAGTATTGTATGGTGTATGAAGCTAGTATTGTATGATGTATGAAGCTAGTATTGTATGATGTATGAAGCTAGTATTGTATGATGTATGAAACTAGTATTGTATGATGAATGAAGCTAGTATTGTATGATGTATGAAGCTAGTATTGTATGATGTATGAAGCTAGTATTGATGTATGAAGCTAGTATTGTATGATGTATGAAGCTAGTATTGTATGATGTATGAAGCTAGTATTGTATGATGTATGAAGCTAGTATTGTATGATGTATGAAGCTAGTATTGCATGATGTATGAAGCTAGTATTGTATGATGTATGAAGCGCTAGTATTGTATGATGTATGAGGCTAATATTGTATGATGTATGAAGCTAGTATTGTATGGTGTATGAAGCTACTATTGTATGATGTATGAAGCTAGTATTGTATCATGTTTGAAGCTAGTGTTGATGTATGAAGCTAGTATTGTATGATGTATGAAGCTAGTATTGTATGGTGTATGAAGCTAGTATTGTATGATGTATGAAGCTAGTATTGTATGGTGTATGAAGCTAGTATTGTATGATGTATGAAGCTAGTATTGTATGGTGTACGAAGCTAGTATTGTATGATGTATGAAGCTAGTATTGTATGGTGTATGAAGCTAGTATTGTATGATGTATGAAGCTAGTATTGTATGATGTATAAAGCTAGTATTGTATGGTGTATGAAGCTAGTATTGTATGATGTATGAAGCTAGTATTGTATGATGTATGAAGCTAGTATTGTATGATGTATGAAGCTAGTATTGCATGATGCATGAAGCTAGTATTGTATGATGTATGAAGCTAGTATTGTATGATGTATGAAGCTAGTATTGTATGATGTATGAAGCTAGTATTTTATGATGTATGAAGCTAGTATTGTATGATGTATGAAGCTAGTATTGTGTGATGTATGAAGCTAGTATTGTATGATGTATGAAGCTAGTATTGTATGATGTATGAAGCTAGTATTGTATGATGTATGAAGCTAGTATTGTATGATGTATGAAGCTAGTATTGATGTATGAAGCTAGCATTGTTTGATGTATGAAGCTAGTATTGATGTATGAAGCTAGTATTGTATGATGTATGAAGCTAGAATTGATGCATGAAGCTAGTATTGTATGATGTATGAAGCTAGTATTGATGTATGAAGCCAGTATTGTATGATGTATGAAGCTAGTATTGATGTATGAAGCTAGTATTGTTTGATGTATGAAGCTAGTATTGATGTATGAAGCTAGTATTGATGTATGAAGCTAGTATTGATGTATGAAGCTAGTATTGTTTGATGTATGAAGCTAGTATTGATGTATGAAGCTAGCATTGTTTGATGTATGAAGCTAGTATTGATGTATGAAGCTAGTATTGATGTATGAAGCTAGTATTGTATGATGTATGAAGCTAATATTGTATGATGTATGAAGCTAGTATTGATGTATGAAGCTAGTATTGTATGATGTATGAAGCTAGTATTGATGTATGAAGCCAATATTGTATGATGTATGAAGCTAGTATTGATGTATGAAGCTAGCATTGATGTATGAAGCTAGTATTGATGTATGAAGCTAGTATTGATGTATGAAGCTAGTAATGATGTATGAAGCTAGTATTGATGCATGAAGCTAGTATTGTTTGATGTATGAAGCTAGTATTGATGTATGAAGCTAGTATTGATGTATGAAGCTAGTATTGATGTATGAAGCTAGTATTGATGTATGAAGCTAGTATTGATGTATGAAACTAGTATTGTTTGATGTATGAAGCTAGTATTGATTGATGTATGAAGCTAGTATTGATGTATGAAGCTAGTATTGATGTATGAAGCTAGTATTGTATGATGTATGAAGCTAGTATTGATGTATGAAGCTAGTATTGATGTATGAAGCTAGCATTGATGTATGAAGCTAGTATTGATGTATGAAGCTAGTATTGATGTATGAAGCTAGTATTGATGTATGAAGCTAGTATTGTTTGATGTATGAAGCTAGTATTGATGTATGAAGCTAGCATTGATGTATGAAGCTAGTATTGATGTACGAAGCTAGTATTGTTTGATGTATGAAGCTAGCATTGATGTATGAAGCTAGTATTGTTTGATGCATGAAGCTAGCATTGATGTATGAAGCTAGTATTGTTTGATGTATGAAGGTAGTATTGATGTATGAAGCTAGTATTGACGTATGAAGCTTGTATTGATGCATGAAGCTAGTATTGTTTGATGTATGAAGCTAGTATTGATGTATGAAGCTAGTATTGATGTATGAAGCTAGTATTGATGTATGAAGCTAGTATTGATGCATGAAGCTAGTATTGTTTGATGTATGAAGCTAGTATTGATGCATGAAGCTAGTATTGATGTATGAAGCTAGTATTGATGTATGAAGCTAGTATTGATGTATGAAACTAGTATTGTTTGATGTATGAAGCTAGTATTGATTGATGTATGAAGCTAGTATTGATGTATGAAGCTAGTATTGAAGTATAAAGCTAGTATTGTTTGATGTATGAAGCTAGTATTGATGTATGAAGCTAGTATTGATGTATGAAACTAGTATTGTTTGATGTATGAAGCTAGTATTGATGTATGAAGCTAGTATTGTTTGATGTATGAAGCTAGTATTGATGTATGAAGCTAGTATTGTTTGATGTATGAAGCTAGTATTGATGTATGAAGCTAGTATTGATGTATGAAGCTAGTATTGATGTATGAAGCTAGTATTGATGTATGAAGCTAGTATTGTTTGATGTATGAAGCTAGTATTGATGTATGAAGCTAGTGTTGATGTATGAAGCTAGTATTGATGTATGAAGCTAGTATTGATGTATGAAGCTAGTATTGATGTATGAAGCTAGTATTGTTTGATGTATGAAGCTAGTGTTGATGTATGAAGCTAGTATTTGATGTATGAAGCTAGTATTGATGTAAGAAGCTAGTATTGATGTATGAAGCTAGTATTGTTTGATGTATGAAGCTAGCATTGATGTATGAAGCTAGTATTGATGTATGAAGCTAGTATTGTATGATGTATGAAGCTAATATTGTATGATGTATGAAGCTAGTATTGATGTATGAAGCTAGTATTGTATGATGTATGAAGCTAGTATTGTATGATGTATGAAGCTAGTATTGATGTATGAAGCCAGTATTGTATGATGTATGAAGCTAGTATTGATGTATGAAGCTAGCATTGATGTATGAAGCTAGTATTGATGTATGAAGCTAGTATTGATGTATGAAGCTAGTATTGATGTATGAAGCTAGTATTGTTTGATGTATGAAGCTAGTATTGATGTATGAAGCTAGCATTGATGTATGAAGCTAGTATTGATGTACGAAGCTAGTATTGATGTATGAAGCTAGTATTGATGTATGAAGCTAGTATTGATGTATGAAGCTAGTATTGATGTATGAAGCTAGTATTGATGTATGAAGCTAGTATTGATGTATGAAGCTAGTATTGATGTACGAAGCTAGTATTGATGTATGAAGCTAGTATTGATGTATGAAGCTAGTATTGATGTATGAAGCTAGTATTGATGTACGAAGCTAGTATTGATGTATGAAGCTAGTATTGATGTATGAAGCTAGTATTGATGTATGAAGCTAGTATTGATGTATGAAGCTAGTATTGATGTATGAAGCTAGTATTGATGTATGAAGCTAGCATTGATGTATGAAGCTAGTATTGATGTATGAAGCTAGTATTGATGTATGAAGCTAGTATTGATGTATGAAGCTAGTATTGTTTGATGTATGAAGCTAGTATTGATGTATGAAGCTAGTATTGATGTATGAAGCTAGTATTGTATGATGTATGAAGCTAGTATTGTATGATGTATGAAGCTAGTATTGATGTATGAAGCCAGTATTGTATGATGTATGAAGCTAGTATTGATGTATGAAGCTAGCATTGATGTATGAAGCTAGTATTGATGTATGAAGCTAGTATTGATGTATGAAGCTAGTATTGATGTATGAAGCTAGTATTGTTTGATGTATGAAGCTAGTATTGATGTATGAAGCTAGCATTGATGTATGAAGCTAGTATTGATGTACGAAGCTAGTATTGATGTATGAAGCTAGCATTGATGTATGAAGCTAGTATTGTTTGATGCATGAAGCTAGCATTGATGTATGAAGCTAGTATTGTTTGATGTATGAAGGTAGTATTGATGTATGAAGCTAGTATTGACGTATGAAGCTTGTATTGATGCATGAAGCTAGTATTGTTTGATGTATGAAGCTAGTATTGATGTATGAAGCTAGTATTGATGTATGAAGCTAGTATTGATGTATGAAGCTAGTATTGATGCATGAAGCTAGTATTGTTTGATGTATGAAGCTAGTATTGATGCATGAAGCTAGTATTGATGTATGAAGCTAGTATTGATGTATGAAGCTAGTATTGATGTATGAAACTAGTATTGTTTGATGTATGAAGCTAGTATTGATTGATGTATGAAGCTAGTATTGATGTATGAAGCTAGTATTGAAGTATAAAGCTAGTATTGTTTGATGTATGAAGCTAGTATTGACGTATGAAGCTAGTATTGATGTATGAAGCTAGTATTGATGTATGAAGCTAGTATTGATGTATGAAACTAGTATTGTTTGATGTATGAAGCTAGTATTGATGTATGAAGCTAGTATTGTTTGATGTATGAAGCTAGTATTGATGTATGAAGCTAGTATTGTTTGATGTATGAAGCTAGTATTGATGTATGAAGCTAGTATTGATGTATGAAGCTAGTATTGATGTATGAAGCTAGTATTGATGTATGAAGCTAGTATTGTTTGATGTATGAAGCTAGTATTGATGTATGAAGCTAGTGTTGATGTATGAAGCTAGTATTGATGTATGAAGCTAGTATTGATGTATGAAGCTAGTATTGATGTATGAAGCTAGTATTGTTTGATGTATGAAGCTAGTATTGATGTATGAAGCTAGTATTTGATGTATGAAGCTAGTATTGATGTATGAAGCTAGTATTGATGTATGAAGCTAGTATTGTTTGATGTATGAAGCTAGCATTGATGTATGAAGCTAGTATTTGATGTATGAAGTTAGTATTGATGGATGAAGCTAGTATTGATGTATGAAGCTAGTATTGTTTGATGTATGAAGCTAGTATTGATGTATGAAGCTAGTATTGATGTATGAAGCTAGTATTGTTTGATGCATGACGCTAGTATTGATGTATGAAGCTAGTATTGATGTATGAAGCTAGTATTGTTTGATGTATGAAGCTAGTATTGATGTATGAAGCTAGTATTTGATGTATGAAGCTAGTATTGATGTATGAAGCTAGTATTGATGTATGAAGCAAGTATTGATGTATGAAGCTAGTATTGTTTGATGTATGAAGCTAGCATTGATGTATGAAGCTAGTATTGATGTATGAAGCTAGTATTGATGGATGAAGCTAGTATTGATGTATGAACCTAGCATTGATGTACTCACCTAATTCACCTAATTGTGGTTGCATGGGTCGAGACTCAGCTCCTGGCCCCGCCTCTTCACTGGTTGCTAATAGGTCCTCTCTCTCTCTCTGCTTCATGAGCTTTATCATACCTCTTCTTAAAACTATGTATGGCTCCTGCCTCCACTACTTCACTTGCTAGGCTATTCCACTTCCTGACGACTCTATGACTGAAGAAATACTTCCTAACGTCCCTGTGACTCGCTGAGTCTTCAGCGACCCCTTGTTCCTGTGTCCCCTCTCTGGAACATCCTATCTCTGTCCACCTTATCTATTCCCCGCAGTATCTTGTATGTCGTTATCATGTCTCCCCTGACCCTCCTGTCCTCCAGTGTCGTCAGTCCGATTTCCTTCAACCTTTCCTCGTACGACATATCCCTGAGCTCTGGGACTAGCCTTGTTGCAAACCTTTGTACTTTCTCTAACTTCTTGACGTGCTTGACCAGGTGTGGGTTCCAGACTGGTGCTGCATACTCCAGTATGGGCCTAACATACACAGTGCACAGTGTCTTGAACGATTCCTTATATAGGTATCGGAACGCTATTCTCAGGTTTGCCAGGCGCCCATATGCTGCAGCAGTTATTTGGTTGATGTGTGCCTCCGGTGACGTGCTCGGTGTTATGGTCACCCCGAGGTCTTTCTCCCTGAGTGAGGTCTGTAGTCTTTGTCCACCTAGCCTATACTCTGTCTGCGGTCTTCTTTGCCCCTCCCCAATCTTCATGACTTTGCATTTGGCAGGACTGAATTCGAGAAGCCAGTTTCTGGACCACATGTCCAGCCTGTCCAGGTCTCTTTGCAGTCCTGCCTCATCCTCATCCGATTTAATTCTTCTCATCAACTTCACATCATCTGCGAATAGGGACACTTCAGATTCTATTCCTTCCATCATGTCGTTCGCATATATCAAAAATAGCACTGGCCCTAGAACTGACCCCTGTGGGACCCCGCTCGTCACAGGCGCCCACTGTGATACCTCTTCACGTACCATGAGTCGTTGCTGCCTCCCTGTCAGGTATTCCCTGATCCACTGCAGTGCCCTCCCTGTTACGTGCGCCTGATCCTCCAGCTTCTGCACTAATCTCTTGTGGGGAACTGTGTCAAAGGCCTTCCTGCAGTCTAGGAAAACGCAATCAACCCACCCCTCTCTCTCGTGTCTTACTTCTGTTACCTTGTCATAAAACTCCAGGAGGTTTGTGATACAAGATTTGCCTTCCATGAACCCATGCTGGTTTTCATTTATAATCTTGTTCCATTCCAGGTGTTCGACCACTCTCCTCCTGATAATCTTCTCCATGACTTTGCACACAATACATGTCAGAGACACAGGTCTGTAGTTTAGCGCCTCGTTTTTGTTTCCTTTCTTAAATATGGGGACTACATTTGCTGTCTTCCCTTTCTCAGGTAGTTGCCCAGCATCTCTGCTCCATCTCTAAGGACCCATGGGGAGATGTCCGGTCCCATCGGCTTTGAGGTATCAAGGTCACTTAGCAGCTTCTTCACCTCCTCCTCGGTTGTTCGTATGTCATCCAACACTTGGTATATTCCCTCTTGATGTTCCCTTCTGTACTGACTTCCCACAGCCCTTCCTGTCTCTACTATAAAAACTTCCTTAAATCTCCTGTTTAGCTCCTCACATACCTCCTGGTCATTTCTTGAGTTCTCCCCCTTCTGTCCTTAATCTGATCACCTGGTCTTTGACTGTTGTCTTCCTCCTGATGTGGCTATACAACAGTTTTGGGTCAGTCTTGATTTTCGATGCTATGTCATTTTCATACTGTCGCTGGGCCTCCCTCCTTACCTGTGCGTACTCATTCATGGCTCTGCGACTGATCTCCCTATTTTCGTGTGTTCTCTGCCTTCTGTACTTTTTCCAATCTCTATTGCACTTTGTTTTTGCCTCCTTACAAAGTGCAATAGAGAATGGAAAAAGTACAGAAGGCAGAGAACACACGAAAATAGGGAGATCAGTCGCAGAGCCAGGAACGAGTACGCACAGGTAAGGAGGGAGGCCCAGCTATCCTGGAGTATACCTGGAGAGAGTTCCGGGGGTCAACGCCCCCACGGCCCGGTCTGTGACCAGTCCTCCTGGTGGATCAGAGCCTGATCAACCAGGCTGTTGCTGCTGGCTGCACGCAAACCAACGTACGAGCCACAACCCGGCTGTGTATGAAGCTAGTATTGTTTGATGTATGAAGCTAGTATTGATGTATGAAGCTAGTATTGTTTGATATATGAAGCTAGTATTGTTTGATGTATGAAGCTAGTATTGATGTATGAAGCTAGCATTGATGTATGAAGCTAGTATTGATGTATGAAGCTAGTATTGTCTGATGTATGAAGCTAGTATTGTTTGATGTATGAAGCTAGTATTGATGTATGAGGCTAGTATTGTTTGATGTATGAAGCTAGTATTGATGTATGAAGCTAGTATTTGATGTATGAAGCTAGTATTGATGTATGAAGCTAGTATTGTTTGATGTATGAAGCTAGTATTGATGTATGAAGCTAGTATTGATGTATGAAGCTAGTATTGTTTGATGTATGAAGCTAGTATTGTTAGATGTACGAAGCTAGCATTGATGTATGAAGCTAGTATTGATGTATGAAGCTAGTATTGTTTGATGTATAAAGCTAGTATTGATGCATGAAGCTAGTATTGATGTATGAAGCTGGTATTGATGTATGAAGCTAGTATTGCTTGATGTATGAAGCTAGTATTGATGTATGAAGCTAGTATTGATGCATGAAGCTAGTATTGTTTGATGTATGAAGCTAGTATTGATGTATGCAGCTAGTATTGATGTATGAAGCTAGTATTGATGTATGAAGCTAGTATTGTTTGATGTATGAAGCTAGAATTGATGTATGAAGCTAGTATTGATGTATGAAGCTAGTATTGCTTGATGTATGAAGCTAGTATTGATGTATGAAGCTAGTATTGATGTATGAAGCTAGTATTGTTTGATGTATAAAGCTAGTATTGATGCATAAAGCTAGTATTGATGTATGAAGCTAGTATTGATGTATGAAGCTAGTATTGATGTATGAAGCTAGTATTGTTTGATGTATGAAGCTAGTATTGATGTATGAAGCTAGAATTGATGTATGAAGCTAGTATTGATGTATGAAGCTAGTACTGATGTATGAAGCTAGTATTGATGTATGAAGCTAGTATTGATGTATGAAGCTAGTATTGATGTATGAAGCTAGTATTGATGTATGAAGCTAGTATTGATGTATGAAGCTAGTATTGCTTGATGTATGAAGCTAGTATTGATGTATGAAGCTAGTATTGATGTATGAAGCTAGTATTGATGTATGAAGTTAGTATTGATGTATGAAGCTAGTATTGATGTATGAAGCTAGTATTGATGTATGAAGCTAGTATTGATATATGAAGCTAGTATTGTTTGATGTATGAAGCTAGTATTGATGTATGAAGCTAGTATTGATGTATGAAGCTAGTGTTGATGTATGAAGCTAGTATTGCTTGATGTATGAAGCTAGTATTGATGTATGAAGCTAGTATTGATGTATGAAGCTAGTATTGATGTATGAAGTTAGTATTGATGTATAAAGCTAGTATTGATGTATGAAGCTAGTATTGATGTATGAAGCTAGAATTGATGTATGAAGCTAGTATTGATGTATGAAGCTAGTATTGATGTATGAAGCTAGTATTGTTTGATGTATGAAGCTAGTGTTGATGTATGAAGCTAGTATTGATGTATGAAGCTAGTATTGATGTATGAAGCTAGTATTGATGCATGAAGCTAGTATTGATGTATGAAGCTAGTATTGATGTATGAAGCTAGAATTGATGTATGAAGCTAGTATTGATGTATGAAGCTAGTATTGATGTATGAAGCTAGAATTGATGTATGAAGCTAGTATTGATGTATGAAGCTAGTATTGTTTGATGTATGAAGCTAGTATTGATGTATGAAGCTAGTATTGTTTGATGTATGATGCTAGTGTTGATGTATGAAGCTAGTATTGATGTATGAAGCTAGTATTGATGTATGAAGCTAGTATTGATGTATGAAGCTAGTATTGCTTGATGTATGAAGCTAGTATTGATGTATGAAGCTAGTATTGATGTATGAAGTTAGTATTGATGTATGAAGCTAGTATTGATGTATGAAGCTAGTATTGATGCATGAAGCTAGCATTGCTTGATGTATGAAGCTAGTATTGATGTATGAAGCTAGTATTGATGTATGAAGCTAGTATTGATGTATGAAGCTAGTATTGATGTATGAAGCTAGTATTGATGTATGAAGCTAGTATTGATGTATGAAGCTAGTATTGATGTATGAAGCTAGTATTGATGCATGAAGCTAGTATTGATGTATGAAGCTAGTATTGATATATAAAACTAGTATTGATGTATGAAGCTAGTATTGATGTATGAAGCTAGTATTGATGTATGAAGCTAGTATTGATGTATGAAGCTAGTATTGATGTATGAAGCTAGTATTGATGTATGAAGCTAGTATTGATGTATGAAGCTAGTATTGATGCATGAAGCTAGTATTGATGTATGAAGCTAGTATTGATGTATGAAGCTAGTATTGATATATAAAGCTAGTATTGATGTATGAAGCTAGTATTGATGTATGAAGCTAGTATTGATGTATGAAGCTAGTATTGATGTATGAAGCTAGTATTGATGTATGAAGCTAGTATTGATGTATGAAGCTAGTGTTGATGTATGAAGCTAGTATTTATGTATGAAGCTAGTATTGTTTGATGTATGAAGCTAGTATTGTTTGATGTATGAAGCTAGTATTGATGTTTGAAGCTAGTATTGATGTATGAAGCTAGTATTGATGTATGAAGCTAGTATTGATGTATGAAGCTAGTATTGATGTATGAAGCTAGTATTGTTTGATGTATGAAGCTAGTATTGATGTATGAAGCTAGTATTGATGTATGAAGCTAGTATTGATGTATGAAGCTAGTATTGTTTGATGTATGAAGCTAGTATTGATGTTTGAAGCTAGTATTGATGTATGAAGCTAGTATTGATGTATGAAGCTAGTATTGATGTATGAAGTTAGTATTGATGTATGAAGCTAGTATTGTTTGATGTATGAAGCTAGTATTGTTTGATTTATGAAGCTAGTATTGTATGATGTATGAAGCTAGTATTGTTTGATGTATGAAGCTAGTATTGATGTATGAAGCTAGCATTGATATATGAAGCTAGTATTGATGTATGAAGCTAGTATTGTTTGATGTATTAAGCTAGTATTGATGTATGAAGCTAGTATTGTTTGATTTATGAAGCTAGTATTGTTTGATTTATGAAGCTAGTATTGTATGATGTATGAAGCTAGTATTGTTTGATGTATGAAGCTAGTATTGTTTGATGTATGAAGCTAGTACTGATGTATGAAGCTAGTATTGTTTGATGTATGAAGCTAGTATTGTTTGATGTATGAAGCTAGTATTGTTTGATGTATGAAGCTAGTATTGTTTGATTTATGAAGCTAGTATTGTTTGATTTATGAAGCTAGTATTGTATGATGTATGAAGCTAGTATTGTTTGATGTATGAAGCTAGTATTGTTTGATGTATGAAGCTAGTATTGTTTGATTTATGAAGCTAGTATTGTTTGATTTATGAAGCTAGTATTGTATGATGTATGAAGCTAGTATTGTTTGATGTATGAAGCTAGTATTGTTTGATGTATGAAGCTAGTATTGTTTGATGTATGAAGCTAGTATTGTTTGATTTATGAAGCTAGTATTGTATGATGTATGAAGCTAGTATTGTTTGATGTATGAAGCTAGTATTGATGTATGAAGCTAGCGTTGATGTATGAAGCTAGTATTGATGTATGAAGCTAGTATTGTTTGATGTATTAAGCTAGTGTTGATGTATGAAGCTAGTATTGATGTATGAAGCTAGTATTGATGTATGAAGCTAGTATTGATGTATGAAGCTAGTATTGCTTGATGTATGAAGCTAGTATTGATGTATGAAGCTTTTATTGATGTATGAAGCTAGTATTGATGTATGAAGCTAGTATTGCTTGATGTATAAAGCTAGTATTGATGTATGAAGCTAGTATTGATGTATGAAGCTAGTATCGATGTATGAAGCTAGTGTTGATGTATGAAGCTAGTATTGATGTATGAAGCTAGTATTGCTTGATGTATGATGGTAGTATTGATGTATGAAGCTAGTATTGATGTATGAAGCTAGTATTGATGTATGAAGCTAGTATTGATGTATGAAGCTAGTATTGATGTATGAAGCTAGTATTGTTTGATGTATGAAGCTAGTATTGATGTTTGAAGCTAGTATTGATGTATGAAGCTAGCATTGATGTATGAAGCTAGTATTGATGTATGAAGCTAGTATTGATGTATGAAGCTAGTATTGTTTGATGTATGAAGCTAGTATTGATGTTTGAATCTAGTATTGATGTATGAAGCTAGCATTGATGTATGAAGCTAGTATTGATGTATGAAGCTAGTATTGCTTGATGTATGAAGCTAGTATTGCTTGATGTATGAAGCTAGTATTGATGTATGAAGCTAGTATTGATGTATGAAGCTAGTATTGCTCGGCGTGAGAAGATATGAAGCAGATTTCTGGGATTACATCCGATGACATCCACGTTATTCTCCAACTTTATATAGTTGGTCAGGCAACATTTAGACTATGCTGCACAGTTCTGGTCACCGTATTACAGAATGGATATAAATGTTCTGGAAAACGTACAGAGGAGGATGACAAAGTTGATCCCATGTATCAGAAATCTTCCCTACGAGGATAGACTGAGGCCCTGAATCTACACTAACATCATCATAATTTAAAGGTCATACCAGCGCTGCAGGGTAGGAAATGATGCCGGATCAAATGATAAGCAAGAGGATGGGCTGTGAGGAGTGCTAAAGGAAGGATTATCAAAGTTTGTGTATTATATCAGTTGTTGTTCAAAAACCAAAGAGGGAGTCTGTGTCAATAGTGGGGCCGTCAGCGAGGAGGGAAGATAAATAAGAGTGTTAGAGGACACCAATGGAAATAATTCACTCTGACTTTTTTGGGTTATCCCAGGTTCTCTACACATATGCTGCTATGTATGATAATTCTATTTAACTGTATCTGTGTATACCTGAATAAACTTACTTACTTAGAAGGGTGACGACGTCGGAGGAAAATTCTGCGTGCTCGTTGATAGACAGTCCAATGGTTTGTTCCAATACAAACAAACCATACCATGGTAGGGGATAGAACTCGTGATCAGTCATAAAACCGTGGTATGGTTTGTTAGCAATTGTGTCATTTCGATTTCGTGCCTATGCTAACCTTCCTATGGTGTATAAATATACCTAGTTGGATGTATGAAGCTAGTGTTGCTTGACGTATTGTAGTCAGCTGGCCCATTGGCTAGGGCGTCGGTCTGGAGTTTTATGACTCTGATCGCTGGTTCTATCCCCGCCCGTGGTATGGCTTGTTTGCAGTCGTATCATTACGATTTCGCGAGTCCAATAGAATATGGGAAATTAAAACAGAGGCCAGACAATTCTCACAGAGTGGAAGAGGGCGCCTCTCCATGGAGTGTGTCCGATACGAAGACGAGTGTCTCCTAACCTCGGTATCGATGACAAGAAGCCAGAAACCTAAACTTGGTTTGATAGAATGTAATTTGTTATGAGTCATATCAGGCCAACGTTGTTGTCAACGGTTGTGAAGGCGAGTAGAGATTGTAGCAAGATAGTCAGAATGGAATACCTCTATATGAAACTGGTAGGCCATGTTTTGCAGATCGCACAGCAGAGTCTGCCTGCTCATTGCCCAAAACATCAACATGACCAGGGACCCAACAGAAAACGATTTCTTTATTCTGCTAGTAATGCGGAGCACCCAATATACGAAGAACTTGGGGATGAGGTGAATCAATTTTTTAATAGCTTGCAAAACACTAAAGGAGTCTGAGACTATTACCCACATTATAAGAGACCCCTGGCAGTCTTCAAGCTGGCAACAAGCACCTGGCATACAATTCAGCTGTACATTATAAGAGAATGGCATACAATTCAGCTGTAAAAATGCTAGCCGAGTCTAATAAATGACTGTCAGGAAACAATGCTGCAAACCGAACACAATCAGAGGATTTATAACCATCAGTGTACACTACAACGACATGGGAATAAGATCGGAAGTAATTAAGGGAAAACACCGAGAAACAATTGCAGGGATTTGGGCTTTCGCGCATGACAGTAGGGAAGAACAGACAATGTCAGAACTTCCCAAGAGGGATGTGAAAAGTTAGATGCTAGATGAACATATAAAAGGGGCAACTGAAGAGAAGACTAAAGCAATTGAAGACGAAGAGAAAAGGGATGGAACAAACAGGGGCAGCGAACAAATTATGGACCTCTGCTAACGGCCATTACTATCCTGTATGCAGAAGGATCGTCAAGGTCATGAGAGCAGACAATGAGCAGCAATGAGCATCACGACGATCGTCTAAGGATGGAACATTACCTTCTGCAGAAGCCGCAGAATATATCTGGTCACCATATCTAGCTTCGATAAAATTAGGGCTGAATACAGGTGAAGAAGACTTCGACTATCCGCCCCCATGAACGACGAACAAGGGTTTTATGGAGGCTCAGCCGGCTATAGCAAATTGCTTTCAGGAAGGTAATATGAGGTTCCCAAGATAACCAGTAGGCCTAGAAATCTGACAGTATCACGTTCAGGGAATCGTGAGCCATACATGTACACTGGAGTATCAGGAATGATTGAACGTCTGGTGAAAGTAATTTGGTGTGTTCTCTGGTCACAGACCGGGCCGCGGGGGCGTTGACCCCCGGAACTCTCTCCAGGTAAACTCCAGGTCTATAAAGGCGTAGAATTAGGGGGGATATAACTGTATGAAAGGTTTATAAAACTAAGTCAGGGCTGTAAATAACCTGCTGAAAGTGTCTAACCAAGACATGACTTACAGCAACGGTTTCAAGCTGGAAAAATTTAGAGTTAGAAAAGATATAGGAGTTGTAGATGGAATAAAACCCTCATGTAGGTTTAAAAATGGTTTAGATAACTACATGAGTGGGTGTGGGTGTGATTTAAACCTGCCTGGCATGGGCCAGTAGGCCGCCTGCAACAGTGCGTATGTTTCAAGTCTGATTCACTCCACTTAAATCCCATATTAAACAATCACAGTACTGAAATTTACATAGTTCACCCTCAACAAATTAAATTGAAGAGCAAATAAGTTAGTTTATTCAGGTATACACAAATACAGTAACATAGATTATCATACATAGCAGCATATGTGTAGAGAACCTGGGATAACACAACAAAGTCAGACTAAGTGACTTCACTGATGTCCTTTGAAGTCGACAAAACTTCTCGTACAGCTCTTTAAGAGAACATTGTTTTCCCTGTGTGATGTCTCCTCTATCACTAACTTCAAAATCATTTAGAATATCACAGTGTTAGAGAATGGCATTCCAGGATGTCTATTTACTGTGGTTAGACATATGAATCACATCCTGTCAATTCAATCACTACAATCAAAACTAAGCGGTAAACCTGCAAGGGTCATACAGATCACATCCAATCAGTGCATGAAAACCTCGTATACCGACCCGTTTGGAATATCGTTGAACCCCTGTATGACCAGGCTGTATCTCCTTTTTCTGAAAGTAACTGACATCATCTATAGGTTTATTCACTACACTTATGAATTAAAACACTAAGAATAATCCAGTGTGAAGAATTACACATTTGCAACATCCGGGACTGACTACCTCATCTTTTGTATATAATTCTATATTCTCCACATTATGTCCTGGAATTTGTACTGATAAAGCCACTGGATGGCGGAACGTCTACAGTAAAGATACCCAGAAGCTGCATATGTGTCTAATTCTTCACGTGTCCCGTAGCTCGATTGCTAGCACACTCACCTCTTATAATCTTAACAATCCTGCCCCTTCCATTAAGTTTAAAACTGAATGGGGATCTAATGCCTTGTTTCCTTTCCTTGATATCCATGTCCACCGCTCAGATACAGGTTTCGGTTTTTCTGTTTACCGCAAACCACAGTGGCATGTACATTCACTACTTTTCCTATCATGCTTTCCCTGTCAAGAAAAGTGTTCTTATCTCCCTCTTTCTCCGTGCCCTCCGCATCTGTGATCCTCAGTTCCTTCCAGCAGAAATTTCCACTCTTCATAATTCGTTTTCCCGTCTTGGCTACCCTTCCCATTTCATAGACTCTGTCCTCTCACGTGCTAAACGTAATTTCTTCTCTCCCAAACTCTCTACTCCTGGGAACTCTTCTATCCTCTGCCTTCCCTACATTTCCGGTCTTTCTAATCTCAACAATTCTCTCCGTTCCTTAGACATCAAACTTACTTTCCACCAGACTAACACTCTTCGCACTAATCTAGTTCATACCTCTCCTCCCTCTACAGATGTTCCTGGTGTCTACTCTATTTCTTGCTCCTCCTGTCCTCTTCAGTACTCAGGAGAAACTGGCCAATCTTTCTGACAGATTCAGGGAGCACAAAAATAGTGTTAGGCTTGCCGACACTAACAATGCTCTTTTCTGTCATATCAGAGATTACAGTCATCCTATTGACTAGTCTTCTGCTAAACCTGTCTACCCTGCATCTAACTTTCACAGTCGCCGTCTGGTTGAATCCTCCCTTAAACACAACTTTCCTTGTATGAATCTTACTTGTGGCTTCGTCTCTGTAGATGCCTTCCTTTCCTATTACAGTGTAAAATGCTCCAAACTTTAGAACACCCGTGACTTAACCTGATTATTTTTCCCCTTTCTCCCTCTTTCCATTTTCCTCTTTCCCATTTGAGTTTTCTTTTTTTTCTTTCTTTTGACTTGGGTTTTTGGTCCATTATTATTAGTTTGCCCCTTCTATGTTCTTGTTCCTACTATTCGTGGGTCCCTAGCTCCCTTGCAGTGCTCCTCTTTCTAGTATTTGACTGAGTTCAGTACTACTACTACCTCTACCACTATCTTCTTCCTTTCTTACTACCTCTCTTGTCCTGTTCCTGTCTGCTGGCCTTTATATACTCCCTCCTTCTCTCCATTTTGTTAGTGTGACTTTGTAAATGGTTCAAGTCGGACCGATGCGTCATGGTAAGCTCCTCTCTTCTATATGTGGGTTATCTGTGTATTGTTTCAGTCATGGTATTGTGATTCTTTGTTATTTTTGCACAAGACTAGTCCCAGAGCTAAGGAGTATGTCTAATGAGGAGAGGTTAAGGAAACTCAACCTGATGACACTAGAGGATAGGAGGGATGGGAGGGGATGATAACGACATACAAAATACAGAGAGGAATTGAAAAGGTGGATAGGGACAGAATGTTTTGGAGAGGACATAGGAACAAGGGGTCACAAGTGGAAGTTGAAAACTCACACGAGTCATGGGGAAGTTAGGAAATATTTCTTTAGCCTTAGGGTTGTCAGGAAGTGGAACAATCTGGGGAGTGATGTAGTGGTGGTAGATAAGGCTCTTGGAGTGGGGAGAGAGTGACCTACCAGCGTCTTGTGAAGAGGCGGGGCAAGAAGCTGTGACTCGAGAACTGCAACCACATATAGGTGAATACATACTGATGAACGAGTACACACACACACACACACACACACACACACACACACACACACACACACCACACAAACACACACACACACACACACACTCAAGGAAAAAGATCTGGGGGTGAGTATAACACCGAGCATATCTCCTGAGGCGCACATCAATCAGACATCTGCTGCAGCATACGGGCGCCTGGCAAACCTACGGATAGCGTTCCGATACCTCAGTAAGGATTCGTTTAAGACACTGTACACCATCTACGTCAGGCCCATACTGGAGTATGCAGCACCAGTTTGGAATCCACACCTAGTCAAGCACGTCAAGAAATTAGAGAAAGTGCAAAGGTTTGCAACAAGACTAGTCCCAGAGCTACGGGGATTGTCCTACGAAGAAAGGTTAAGGGAAATCGGCCTGACGACACTGGAGGACAGGAGGGTCAGGGGAGACATGATAACGACATATAAAATACTGCGCGGAATAGACAAGGTGGACAAAGACGGGATGTTCCAGAGAAGGGACACAGACACAAGAGGTCACAATTGGAAGTTGAAGACTCAGATGAATCAAAGGGATGTTAGGAAGTATTTCTTCAGTCATAGAGTAGTCAGGCCGTTGAATAGCCTAGAAAGTGACGTAGTGGAGGCGGGAACCATACATAGTTTTAAGGCGAGGTATGATAAAGCTCATGGGGCAGGGAGAGAACCTAGTAGCAATCAGCGAAGAGGCGGGGCCAGTAGCTGTGACTCGACCCCTGCAACCACAAATAGGTGAGTACAAATAGGTGAGTACACACACACACACACACACACACACACACACACACACACACACACACACACACACAAGAAGAGCTCACTCCAGCAGAGCAAAGTTGCTGGTTATGGGGGATTTCAACCACAGGGAGATTGACTGGGAAAACCTGGAGCCACATGGGGGTCCCGAAACATGGAGAGCCAGGATGTTGGACGTGGTGCTGGAAAACCTCATGCACCAACATGTTAAGGACACTACCAGAGTGAGAGGGGAGGATGAACCAGCAAGATTGGACCTTGTGTTCACCCTGGGCAGCTCAGACAATGAGGACATCAAGTATGAGAGTCCCCTAGGAGCTAGCGACCACGTGGTTCTGTGCTTTGAATACATAGTAGAGCTGCAAGTGGAGAGAATAACAGGAGTAGAATGGGAAAAGCCTGACTATAAAAGAGGGGACTACATAGGGTTGAAGAACTTCCTGCGGGAGGTCCAGTGGGACAGAAAACTGGCAGGAAAGCCAGTAAATGAAATGATGGAATATGTAGCAACAAAATGCAAGGAGGCAGTGGAAAGGTTCATTCCCAAGGGCAACAGTAACAATGGGAAGACCAGAACGAGCCCCTGGTTTACCCGACGGTGTAAGGAGGCAAAAACAAAGTGCAATAGAGAATGGAAAAAGTACAGAAGGCAGAGAACACACGAAAATAGGGAGATCAGTCGCAGAGTCAGGAATGAGTACGCACAGGTAAGGAGGGAGGCCCAGTGACAGTATGAAAATGACATAGCATCGAGAATCAAGACTGACCCGAAACTGTTGTATAGCCACATCAGGAGGAAGACAACAGTCAAAGACCAGGTGATCAGATTAAGGACAGAAGGTGGAGAACTCACAAGAAATGATCAGGCGGTATGTGAGGACCTGAACAGGAGATTTAAGGAAGTTTTTACAGTAGAGACAGGAAGGGCTGTGGGAAGACAGCACAGAAGGGAACATCAAGAGGGAATATACCAACAAGTGTTGGATGACATACGAACAACTGAGGAGGAGGTGAAGAAGCTCTTAAGTGACCTTGACACCTCAAAGGCGATGGGACCGGACAACATCTCCCCATGGGTCCTTAGAGAAGGAGCAGAGATGCTGTGCAAGCCTCTAACCACAATCTTCAACACATCCCTTGAAACTGGGCAACTACCTGAGAAATGGAAGACAGCTAATGTAGTCCCCATATTTAAGAAAGGAAACAGAAACGAGGCACTAAACTACAGACCTGTGTCTCTGACATGTATTGTGTGCAAAGTCATGGAGAAGATTATCAGGAGGAGAGTGGTCGAACACCTGGAAAGGAACAAGATTATAAATGAAAACCAGCATGGGTTCATGGAAGGCAAATCTTGAATCACAAACCTCCTGGAGTTCTATGACAAGGTAACAGAAGACACGAGAGAGAGGGGTGGGTAGATTGCGTTTTCCTAGACTGCAGGAAGGCCTTTGACACAGTTCCCCACAAGAGATTAGTGCAGAAGCTGGAGGATCAGGCACACGTAAAAGGAAGGGCACTGCAATGGATAAGGGAATACCTGACAGGGAGGCAGCAACGAGTCATGGTACGTGAAGAGGTATCACAGTGGGCGCCTGTTACGAGCGGGGTCCCACAGGGGTCAGTTCTAGGACCAGTGCTATTTTTGATATATGTGAACGACATGATGGAAGGAATAGACTCTGAAGTGTCCCTGTTCGCAGATGACGTGAAGTTGATGAGAAGAATTAAATCGGACGAGGATGAGGCAGGACTGCATAGAGACCTGGAGAGGCTGGACATGTGGTCCAGTAACTGGCTTCTCGAATTCAATCCAGCCAAATGCAAAGTCATGAAGATTGGGGAGGGGCAAAGAAGACCGCAGACAGAGTATAGGCTAGGTGGACAAAGACTACAGACCTCACTCAGGGAGAAGGACCTTGGGGTGACCATAACACCGAGCACATCACCGGAGGCACACATCAACTAAATAACCGCTGCAGCATACGGGCGCCTGGCAAACCTGAGAATAGCGTTCCGATACCTTAATAGGGAATCGTTCAAGACACTGTACACTGTGTATGTTAGGCCCATACTGGAGTATGCAGCACCAGTCTGGAACCCACACCTGGTCAAAGCACGTCAAGAAGTTAGAGAAAGTACAAAGATTTGCAACAAGGCTAGTCCTAGAGCTCAAGGGAATGTCGTACGAGGAAAGGTTAAGGGAAATCGGACTGACGACACTGGAGGACAGAAGGGTCAGGGGAGACATGATAACGACATACAAGATACTGCGGGGAATAGACAAGGTGGACAGAGATAGGATGTTCCAGAGAGGGGACACAGGGACAAGGGGTCACAACTGGAAGCTGAAGACTCAGACGAGTCACAGGGACGTTAGGAAGTATTTCTTCAGTCATAGAGTTGTCAGCAAGTGGAATAGCCTAGCAAGTGAAGTAGTGGAGGCAGGAACCATACATTGTTTTAAGAACAGGTATGACAAAACTCAGGAAGCAGAGAGAGAGAGGATCCAGTAGCGATTAGTGAAGAGGCGGGGCCAGGAGCTGAGTCTCGACCCCTGCAACCACAATTAGGTGAGTACAATTAGGTGAGTACACACACACACACACACACACACACACACACACACCGGACTGGGTGACAATTTTGTCGAGACTAGGAAAGTACTCGAGAGAGAAAATACTTCCAGTCAGACTGATGGTGACAACAGTAATGACACGGACACGAGACAGAATCATGCATCAAAAACCACTTTTACGGTAAACAGAAAAATACCATCGGGTGTACCTCGACTGGGACACAAGAAAGTAGTGGGAATAACTGAGAGCACAAAGACCCAGAGGTGGGAGGAGAGAGAGGGTATTATGTATCAACAGATATGGAAACTAGCCTTTGGAGGAACACCAGGCACACCCACACAGACCAGTTCCCCTCAAGAACTAGCTCCCTGTCTTACCTCAAACACAGTAACTCAAAACCAGCCCCATCCCACCCACATTCCAAGACCCACAGTGCCCCTAGCATAAGCACCTTCCTCACAATTACCCCCACTCCAACCTCCAAACCCCATGTCCCTTTCAACTCAACCTCTTCATTCACCCCCGTCTACATCTACAATCCTAACCCCCCCTTAAGGTCCCCCCCACCGACCCAAGTGTAAGGATCAGGAATTCAGGAATTGCTAAACCGGAGCGCAGTACCAGTAAGGAAACTGAAAGCAGTGTAACACTAATGGAGATGAAATATAAAATGAGAATGACGCTCCTTGATGTTACAGACGTCATCTTCCCAAAGGGATTATAAGGAAAGACAGAAACTAATGGAGTTTTTGAGATTGTGAGGAATGGACAGAGTGAGCTACTCAAGTCCCAATATGACTCAGTTTTTAGCAAGCCGCTAACCAGACTGAGAGTCGAAGATCTAAATAAATTTTTTATGAGAGAGCCACAGAATTTGGTAAACAAAAGCCTGTCTGATGTTATACTGATGTCAAATGACTTCAAACAGGCGATAAATGACATGCCCATGCACTCTGCCCCAGGGCCAGACTCATGGAACTCCGTGTTCATAAAGAACTGCAAGAAGCCCCTATCACGAGCCTTTACCATCCTATGGAGAGGGAGCATGGACACGGGGGTCGTCCCACAGTTATTAAAAACAACAGACATAGCCCCACTCCACAAAGGGGGCAGTAAAGCAACAGCAAAGAACTACAGACCGATAGCACTAAAATCCTATATCATAAAAATCTTTAAAAGGGTCCTAAGAAGCAAGCTCACCACCCATCTAGAAACCCATCAGTTACACAACCCAGGGCAACATGGGTTTAGAGCAGGTCGCTCCTATCTGTCCCAACTACTAGATCACTACGACAAGGTCCTAGATGCACTAGAAGACAAAAAGAATGCAGATGTAATTTACACAGACTTTGCAAAAGCCTTCGACACGTGTGACTATGGTGTAATAGCGCACAAAATGCGTGCTAAAGGAATAACAGGAAACGTTGGTAGATGAATCTATAATTTCCTCACAAACAGAACACAACAGAGTAAAGTCTGAGGCGGCTACGGTGAAAAGCTCTGTTCTGCAAGGCACAATATCTGACACAGACAAGGATGTCAGTCACAGCTCCGTGACTGTGGGGTGCAGAAAACAATATGAAGTTCAACGATGAGAAATTTCAATTACTCCGATATGGTAAACATGAGGAAATTAAAACTTCATCAGAGTACAAAACAAATTCTGGCCACAAAATAGAGCGAAACACCAACGTCAAAGACCTGGGAGTGATTATGTCGGAGGATCTCACCTTCAAGGACCATAACATTGTATCAATCGCATCTGCTAGAAAAATGACAGGATGGATAATGAGAACCTTCAAAACTAGGGATGCCAAGCCCATGATGACACTCTTCAGGTCACTTGTTCTATCTAGGCTGGAATATTGCTGCACACTAACAGCACCTTTCAAGGTGAGTGAAATTGCTGACCTAGGAAATGTACAGAGAGCCTTCACAGCGCGCAAAACGGAGATAAAACACCTCAATTACTGGGAGCGCTTGAGGTTCCTGAACTTGTACTCCCTGGAATGCAGGCGGGAGAGATACATGATAATAAACACCTGGAATATCCTAAATGGACTAGTGCCGAACTTGCACACGAAAATCACTCATTACGAAAGCAAAAGACTCGGCAGACGATGCAACATCCCCCCAATGAAAAGCAGGGGTGTCACTAGCACGTTAAGAGACAATACAATAAGTGTCAGGGGCCCGAGACTGTTCAAATGCCTCCCAGCATACATAAGGGGGATTACCCATAGACCCCTGGCTGTCTTCAAGCAGGCACTGGACAAGCACCTGAAGTCGGTACCTGACCAGCCGGGCTGTGGCTCGTACGTTGGATTGCGTGGAGCCAGCAGTAACAGTCTGGTTGATCAGGCTTTGATCCACCATGAGGTCTGGTCACAGACCGGGCCGCGGGGACCTTGACCCCCGCAACTCTCTCCCGGTAAACTCTCTAGAGGAAGCAGAAGACTATATAGAAGGCACACTTAAGACCACGGATCCTAAGATAGAGATAATAGCAGTGGATAACCCTCCACTAAATAGCAATGATTGATGCATTAGCTGAGATAGCCAAGTTAACAGGACAAAGCCACTGATCATAGGGAACTTTAATCAAAGAAGACTGAATAGGTCAACCTAAAGCTACACAGGAAACCAGAAATATGGAGAGCTTAGAAGCTGGAGATGGTAATGCCACTAACATGCTAGGGAAAACAACGAGAGAGAGAGAGAGAGAGAGAGAGAGAGAGAGAGAGAGAGAGAGAGAGAGAGAGAGAGAGAGAGAGAGAGAGAGAGACAGACAGACAGACAGACAGACAGACAGAGACCTGTTCTCGAAACAAACCAGCAGGATCTCTGAATTGGTGAACACTCTCACACGCCACCCACTCAGCTACTCCTATCTCAGCCCAGCAGGTGGTATTGTGCCTTATGCAAGACCACAGACCTACATCCCTGCAGCTGCCTCAGTACCTACTTGTCTCAAGGGCAGGCACCTTACATGCCTTACACACCCACCACCTCAAGCTGACCACATCATGAGGAGCCAGTCTATCAGCATCATGTTGGCCAACATTAGAGGTTTCATTACTAATGTTGGAGAACTCACACATAGTTTTGTGAACACTCGACGTCCCGACATGATAGCTGTTGTTGAAACATTTTTGGACGATAGGACTCCAGAAAATTTTGCAAGAATTGCTGGCTACACCCCATGGATGAGAAGAGACAGGCAAGGGCAAGAAGGAGGTGTTGCTGTGTGCTTCTCTAAAAGTGTTCATGCCCAGCACACTGTGGGCCATTGCTAAATGGGAGGTGGACACTAAAAGAAAGCTAGCATCAGGTAGGGTAAGCTCCAAAACCTGGTGGTCCCTGGTCAAGGACAGACAAGGTTATCTGCCTGATGAACTCATTCCACCTCTAAATCGACAGGATGGGACCACCTCTACTAGTAGTCAAGAGAAGGCGGCCCTCTTTGCCGAACACTTTGCTACCAAAATGCAAGTTCCTGATCCAGCAAGGGACTCTCCTTGGCTAGCTGCAAGAACTGTGTCAAAACTGTCAGTGGTGACAATAAGGCAGGAGGAGGTGCATTTCCTTCTTAAATCGATTGACCAAGAAAAGGCTGTGGGCCCAGACAAGTTGAGCCCAAGATTGCAGAGAAGATGTGCAGACCAGCTAGCAGCACCTCTAACTCGCATCTTTCAGCACTGCCTAGTACAGTGTAAATGGCCCTCTCTGTGGAAAGAGGCAAATGTAGTCCCTGTTCACAAAAAGAAGAGCAGAGCAGAAATCAGCAACTACAGACCAGTGTCACTCCTGTCAATCACTGGTAAGATCCTTGAGACAATAATCTCAAGACAAATGACAGAGTTTTTTTGACTACCACTCACTACTTCGTGACCACCAATATGGCTCCAGGAAAGGTTACTCTGCTGCTGATCTGTTGTTAAACCTCTCCACTAAGTGGCACCAGTCACTGGATGAATCCAAAGTCAGCTGTGTGGTAGCACTGGACATTGCTGGTGCTTTCGACCGGTTGTGGCACCAGGGCCTCTTAGCAAAACTTCAAGCACTGGGAATTGCAGGTTCTACGCTATGTCTCCTCAGTGATTACCTTCATGGTAAATCTCAATGGAACGGAATCAGCAAGACATCCTATTGGGGCAAGTGTTCCACAAGGAAGCGTGCTGGGACCATTGTTATGGAATGTCTACTTCAACGACCTTCTTCATCTCATCCCAGAATCCCATGCATTTGCAAATGACTGTACACTGACATTCACTTATCCAAGAGAAGAAATGCCAGCTGCTCTAAGCTACATCAATCACCAACTAAGAGCTATATCAGCTTGGGGAAATACATGGCAAGTAACATTTGCACTTGAGAAAACGCAAATGATGATTGTCTCTAGGCACCATGATGGTAATGATGGTGCAGTAGTAAGGATGAATGGGAGGGTGTTGGCACCTGGAGAAGAAGTTGATATCCTTGGGGTGAAATTTGACTCCAAATTAATCATGAAGAACCATGTTGTAAATCTTACAAACAAGGCACCCAGGAAGCTTACAGCACTTCCCCGTATCTCGCATCTGCTTGACAGTAGGGGTTGCAAGATTCTCTACGAGGCACAAGTACGCTCACACCTTGAGTATGCTCCACTTTCTTGGTTTGCCTGCCCCCCCCCTCTCATCTGCGACTGCTTGACAGTAGAGAACAGAGCGAAACATCTCATCACTCGCCTGGACCCATCCTGGATAGATCTGTCATTTCAGCAGAGCCTTCAACACAGGAGGGATGTGGGTGGCCTTACTGTTATGTACAAGGCCAATATTGTCAAAGTACCGCACTTGTATCCACTTCGAGGACAGCGTGAAACAAGCTTTTATGCCACATGACGGGCAGCCAGCAGCAACTTCACTCTGGCTGTAACCTTCTCCAGAACATCACTCCATCTGAGATCATATATACCCAGGATGACTCGAGTCTGGAACACATTCGTACAGCATAATGATGTCAACGAGATCAAGTCAGTTGATCAAATGAAAATGCTGGCCCACAGATGGCTCCAACTTCATCCTGTTCCCTACTTGTATGTCTCATAACAATAAAAATGCTTTCAAATGAGCTGATGTAGGTAATAGCTCTTAGCTTGCCAATAAAGTTAGGAATCCTTAACTTGTAAATAGCTTGTCAGTAAAGCTAGGGATCCTTAACCTAACCTGGTCAAACCTGTGTAAAAGAGAGAGAGAGAGAGAGAGAGAGAGAGAGAGAGAGAGAGAGAGAGAGAGAGAGAGAGAGAGAGAGAGAGAGAGAGAGAGAGACAGAGACAGAGAGAGACAGAGAGAGAGAGAGAGGGAATGATGAACCACCAAGACTTATCCACACACCTCCCCCACTCTACCACACACCTCCCCCACTCTACCGCACACCTCCCCGAACTCTACCACACACCTCCCCCACTCTACCGCACACCTCCCCCACTCTACCGCACACCTCCCCCTCTACCACACACGTCCCCTACTCTACCACACACCTCCCTCACTCTACCGCACACCTCCCCCCTTTACCACACACCTCCACTCTACCGCACACCTCCCTCACTCTACCGCACACCTCCCCCCTTTACCACACACCTCCACTCTACCACACACCTCCACTCTACCACACACCTCCCCCACTCTACCGCACACCTCCCCCACTCTACCACACACCTCCTCCACTCTACCACACACCTCCACTCTACCGCACACCTTCCCCACTCTACCGCACACCTTCCCCACTCTACCGCACACCTCCCCCACTCTACCACACACCTCCCCCACTCTACCACACACCTCCCCCACTCTACCACACACCTCCCCCACTCTACCACACACCTCCTCCACTCTACCACACACCTCCACTCTACCACACACCTCCTCCACTCTACCGCACACCTCCCCCACTCTACCGCACACCTCCCCCCTTTACCACACACCTCCACTCTACCGCACACCTCCCCCACTATCTCTCCCTATAACTCTATTGCATCTTTCTTGACCTTGCAACGCGAAACAGCAAGAATACCTTCACTATCTGATTAATTATTGGTGCCCCTTGTCTTGGTGGCTAAAACAGTCACACGGGGAATGTCCGGGTTCGATTCCCATCTAGAGTAGAAACACTGGGCGTGTTTCCTTACACCGGTTGTCTATGTTCACCTTCAGTACTAATGGTTACCTGGGTGTTAGTAGACTGTTGTGGGTCGCATCCTGGGACAAAACTGACAGAATTTGCAGGAAATGCTCAGCATAACAAGGGACTTTCTATATAGTAGTATGTCACTGATGTCAGTTATGGTCTGTATACCTTGTACATGTACTGGTAGTAAATAAAGATATTATTATTATTATTATTATTATTATTATTATTATTATTATTATTATTATTATCATTGTTAACATTGCCCCAAAGGCTACTGCAGTGTGTATCATGTCTGGAACCCAGTGTTCCAATTACTGCCACACAGCATGACAGAAGCCTTTAGCAGTAGCCAGGTGGAACACCTCGGGAACCTTAAAGTCACAGAGGCTGTGATACATGTACCAGAAATAAGGAAGGAACCAGAGGAACGTTCAGAGGTGACCCAGGAGCCATATTCAAATTACCAAGACTGAACTATTGGGTTAAGATGAGATTTTGTTGGGATTTTTAATCCCAGAGGGTTAGCTACCCTGGATAACCCAAGAAAGGCAATGCGTCATCGAACGTCTGTCTTATTTCCATTGTGGTGCTCAATCTTGCTCCCCAGGATGCGACCCACACCAGTCGACTAACACCCAGGTACCTACTTGCTAGATTAACACCGGCAGCAAATACAAGGAAACACGCCCAATGTTTCCACCCTTGCCAGGGATCAAACCACAGTGTGGGAAGCTAGAGCGTTACCTACCAGGCCACGGGACACCACGGTTGTGCTGTAAAGTTGCGACTCAAGATATTCCATCATGAGTTCCTTCAACCATTAGATTGACTTCAGTCTATTGTAGAAAGCCAGAGCAAGCAACCTCATGAGAAATATATTTCTCAGTTGATGCTGATACTATACAACGCCTGGAAAACCCATACTGGAATTATCTCAGCAGGAAATACCTGGTGGGAAGCTGTTAGCATTAGGGCTCCACAGGTAGACAGAACTCAGATCATTGTATCTAAGAATTCCAATTCACCTTCATAGGCCATCTTAGAGGGAACAGATTCATTCCCCAACAACGAAGAAATATTGAATCTGTCAGCTCTTTTATACTTGACAGTACACCTGCCATCACTGCTCCAACAGCTGCTGGCACACCTGCCATCACTGCTCCAACAGCTGCTGGCACGCCTGCCATCACTGCTCCAACAGCTGCTGGCACGCCTGCCATCACTGCTCCAACAGCTGCTGGCACGCCTGCCATCACTGCTCCAACAGCTGCTGGCACGCCTGCCATCACTGCTCCAACAGCTGCTGGCACGCCTGCCATCACTGCTCCAACAGCTGCTGGCACGCCTGCCATCACTATTCCAACAGCTGCTGGCACGCCTGCCATCACTGCTCCAACAGATGCAGACACGCCTGGCTGTGATATAGTTCAGCTGGGCTTGTGAGGTCTCTAGGGAGACCTAATTATATGGTCACCTTGCCTTTGCAAGTGGCTAAGCAGCCACGCCTTGTCGGCTTAAGTCTCAGCTCCTTTGTTTGTCACTGACGTCAGATCTCGGCGTCAGGTCGTAACACGTGGTGCACACCTCATTGTGGAGGGTGCTTGGACCACCATATAAGCCCAAGAAAGAGCATGATCGTGAGACTTCGAGCGGAGCTGCTGCTGTGTGCATAGCTCAGGAGGAGCTGCTGCTGGGGTGCAGGGCTCGGGAGAAGGCTGCTGAAGTCTCGGGAGTAGACTGTTGGAGACATTGGGCAGAGTACTGGCTTGGAGCAGTACTCGTGCTGTATAGGTCTTGGGACCTGTGGCTTAGTTCCTGTGGTGAACTGTCCTCTGAACTATGTTGTAAGTTGTATTCATTTTGGTCAAGTTGTATTCCCTGTCTCACTGCTTATACATACCACCCATTTATCTAAACACAATAATGTTCTCCTGTTCCCAAATATATTATTGTACAAGGACTTAATAATAAACTGTGTTTGAGTAGAATAGTAATATTCACTGTCCCCATTATTTACTCATATATTTTTATTTCAAGTAGTGAGAGGGTGAGTAGTGTGGTGAGTAGAGTAATGAGAGGTGAAGGTGTAGTCACCAGTGACCTCACATTACCTACCTCCGCTAATCATCTCACTCGACTCACCTCTCCTGATGATCCCCTGACTACTGACTCTCTTACTCCCATATCCCCCTTTCATACCAATACCCCCCTACATGACTTGGTGTCTAAGCGGTGGTGATTCTCATTATTTTTATAGTAGGAATCAGTCCCATGTGCCTTTTTGACTGCTCGGTTATACTTTTGCTACCATTTGCTATCATTTTTCTTGCGTGTGTAAGGTTTAAGTAAATATCTGTGTGATATTATAGTCCTAGTGACCTTAGCCGACCCTTTTTGACCGTGGGTCTAAGTAAATGTTTGGGTGTAATGTTATATTTGGTGGAGTTGGTTGTTGGTTTGGGATAAATGGTGGAAGTTATGAGTGTCTGGGTGAGACTTTTGGGGAAAACAATTACCAGCCGAAATTGAATATTTACAGAGGAACGAGAAGTCACCCAGCTGCCTATGATTGTTATCCTGCCGATGTGCCCAGTCACCCAGTTGATGTGCTCCAGTAGATGTATTTCTGCCCTGGTCTGTCATCCATTGTAGTGGGTGTCTGTCTGCGTCACCCAGCCTATGTGATCACCCGCGGACCGCCAATTACCCGCAGTTGCCAGGGATTGACCACACCTGCCACTGATGACCTGAAGTGACCTCACCTCACCTCCAGCAACTGACCACAGCTTGCTACTGATGTCGGCTGCTGCGATGCTGTCTGCAATGCTGTGGCCGTGCTGTGATGCCGAGATGCTGTAGCGGTGCTGCTATGCTGTGGCTGTGATGCTGAGATGCTGGGACCATGCTGCGATGCTGTAGCAGTGCTGCTATGCTGTGACCATGCTGAGGTGCTGTCTACTATGCTGTGGCCGTGCTCTGATGCTCTCTGCGTTGTTGAGGCCGTGCTGTGATACTGCGATGCTGTAGCCGTGCTAGTGATGCTGCGGTCTACTAAGGCGAGGCCTTCTAATGCTGTCGGTGTTGTTGAGGCCGTGCTGTGATACTGCGACGCTGTGGCCGTGCTGTGGTGCTGAGATGCTGGGACCGTGCTGCGATGCTGCAGCCGTGCTGTGATGCTGCAACGCTGCCTAATTCAAGAGGAGATGATGGCAGTGATGCTGCAGTGGTGTATGAGGGATTCTGGCTGGTGTGCCAGGAAAGAGTCAGCTATGAAGGAGCTGCCATCCTCAGAGATGTGGAAGGGCGTGAGCCGCGGAGATGGACTCCAGCTGCTGGGACCAGCCTGCTATCAAAGGCGATATGGAGGTGTATCCTGCCTTGCTGGTCAACCTGTACGACCAGTATGCGGGGATGTCCTGCCAGCCATGAGAGACAGTTAAGAGTGTGAGATGTCCCCAGCCTACTTTGACTTGCCAGAAGTGTTAGTGTTACCTGTGTGAAATAAGGTGACCTAGAATACGGTCCAGTGATTATGGCCGCCTTGTTTTATGAGGCCAGTGAATCCTAGTAGTGGCATAGGATCATGGAGGATCTTAGCTGCGATGCCTGCCCTGTCTCGATTTTCAGATGTTGAAGTGCACATGTGAAGTGTGCTGAAAATGCGACCCTGGTGGTCGTGAAGTGGTCCAGTTGCAGTTACTTCAAAGAATGCAACCCGTTGGAGCAGTTTTCCACGCCAAAGAAGCCCAATGGTTAGCGTGCAAGGGTGACTAGTACCGGCTAGTGCATTTCTAGTAGAAGTAGGGAAGGCACTGGAGCCAGATATTTAGTTTTAAGGAGAACTGACGGGTAAGGAGGCTTTGCACCAGAGAGCAACTGTTAGGCTGGCCAACTGCGAGGTATACTGATTATACTGCTTTGTGGTAGATGAGAAGGTAGAGGGAAATATATGTAGTTGAATAATTTTGTATCATATTATGTATAATTTTGCCTTTGTATTGTAATAGAATTAAGGGATTAGGATTAAAATAGTCTAATAACTTAGGACAAATTGTCCTAGTTCTCAGATATTTTAAACTGGGGGAGAAAGGGGGATGTGATGTAGTTCAGCTGGGCTTGTGAGGTCTCTAGGGAGACCTAATTATATGGTCACATTGCCTTGGCAAGTGGCTAAGCAGCCACGCCTTTTTGGCTTAAGTCTCAGCTTTGTTCGTCACTGGCGTCAGATCTCGGCGTCAGGTCGTGCACATGGTGCACACCTCATTGTGGAGGGTGTTTGGACCACCATATAAGCCCAAGGAAGAGCGTGATCGGGAGACTTCGAGCGGAGCGGCTGCTGTGTGCAGAGCTCTGAGTAGGGAGAGTCAAGCAGAGCTGCGGCGTGGGGCAGAGCTGACGGGGCTCTCTGTTGGAAGCATTGGGCAAAGTACTGGTTTGGAGCAGTACTCGTGCTGTATAGGTCTTGGGACCTGTGGCTTAGTTCCTGTGGTGAACTGTCCTCTGAACTATATTGTAAGTTATATTCTGTTTCGTCAGTTGATTGTATTCCCTGTCTCACTGTTTATATTTGCCATTCCCATTTATCTAAACACAATAATGTTCTCCTGTTCCCAGATATATTATTGTACAAAGACTTAATAATAAACTGTGTTTGAGTAGAATAGTAATATTCACTGTCCTCGTTATTCATTCTTTTATTCATTATTTTATTTTAAGTAGTGAGAGGGTGAGTAGTGTGGTGGGTAGAGTAATGAGAGGTGAAGGTGTAGTCACCAGTGACCTCACATTACCTACCTCCGCTAATCATCTCTCCTACCACCTCGCCTGCCTATCCCCTGCCTACATAACCCCTTACTCTCATATTCCCCAAAATGGCTTATGTTCCATTACCACCTTCCCCTACATGACACCATCTACAGCCGTCTCATCTTCCACCAACACTGTCCCAGGAAAGCGCCCACCAGGTGCACAATATCGGACCCACCACCAGCCGGACCAACATAGAAGTCAGCAGGGAAACACAACAGGTGCAGGAAATAGTAGTCCACCCTCCCAGGCACCTAAACAGTGCTGCTGTTGTCACCGGAGGGAGCACACCACACCAGGTGGAATTACTACCACAAGAAAGAGCATCAAGAAGACCAGTGTGTTAAGAAAAAAACGGAACTTGACAGACCGGATCACCAGTTCTTTAGACATCGGAACAAACCACCAGGATCTCAGAACTGGTGAACACACACACCACTCACCTAGGTATTCCTATCTTGGTACTTCATGTGGTTTTGTGCCTTATACAAGACCACAGAGCTACGTCCAAGCAGGTGCCCTGGTGCCCGCCTGTCTCAAGGGCAAGCACACTGCGCATCAGCTGAAGTTGAACACAACCATGAGGAATCAGTCTATCAGCATCCTGTCGGCCAGCATAACAAAATTCATTACCAGTGTTAGGGAGCTCACGCACAGTTTCGTGAACACTCAAAGTCCCACATGATCGCCGTTGTTTGATATTTTTGGACGACAGTACCCCAGCAAATTTTGCTAGAGTTCCTGACTACACCTCATGAATGAGAAGAGACAGGCAAGGGGAAGTAGGCATGTGCAATGTGCAGACCTCAGTGGCACCAAACAGACCCCCATTAACTTCCTGATGATAAATGTGGACTCCTCTCTCTTCTTCATATATGTCAACATATTATAATAGGTGACCTCATCCAACATTTTATACAGAGGGATTTTGATGACCTTCTTGGAGTGTTCAACGTGAGAAAATTCGTTGACTTCCTAACTCACATCTCTGACTCCTCCCTCGACCCAGTAGTGAGTGATGTATCTGAAGGCAGTCACTGGCCTGTGCTGGATCATCTGGCAACAAGGCTGTCTTTACGACATCGAAAATTCTAACAGAGGTGAAGAATCAACATACACGACTTGGCTGTGGGAAAGAGGCAACTGTCCAGCCCTTTGCTCTGAGCTCGCCACCTCCGACTGGAATATTCTTCTCCAAGGTGATGTCGACCACAAATTGAACGCCTTCACTGGACACGTCCTTAATCTTCAACAAAAACATCCCTCACCTGCAGGATGTGACGAAGCCTGGAGATCAACCTTGGTTTGAGTTTCGTTGTCGAGAGGCTGCTACTGCTGTGTACAAGGCTTGGATAATTATTATAATCAAGGGGCAAGCGCTAAACCCGTAGGATTATACATAGCCTGGGGGGGGGGATGTGGAAGGCATTCAGGCTTAATTCGGGGAACTGGAGCACAGATCCAATTCCCTAAATCAAGAGCCCCTCACCAATATCAAGGAACCTTCCCTGAGGGGTACAAGGTTTGGAGAGGGTATAAGAGGCATCCTATCTATAACAGGAACCTACGACGCCTGGTCACAGACCGGGCCGCGGGGGCATTGACCCCCGAAACCTGGTGGCTAAAGTTTCCGCTTCACACACGAAGGTCCCGGGTTCGATTCCCGGCGGGTGGAAACATTTCAACGCGTTTCCTTACACCTGTTGTCCTGTTCACCTAGCAGCAAATAGGTGCCTGGGTGTTAATCGACTGGTGTGGGTCGCATCCTGGGGGACAAGATTGAGAACCCCAATGGAAATAAGTTAGACAGTCCTCGATGACGAACTGACTTTCCTGGGTTATCCTGGGTGGCTAACCCTCCAGGGTTAAAAATCCGAAGAAAAATCTTATCTCCCTCTCCAGGTAGACAAGCCTGTTTGCAAATGGAAGAAATCCAAAAGAGGACCATTTCTAGATTGGAGGCTGTCACAAAAATATATCCGGTGTCAAGTAGAGTGAGCTCTAAAATCTGGTAATCCTTGGTCAAAGAGCCAACAACGTTATTTACTTGACGAAATTATTCCACCTCTAAATCGGCAGGATGGGACCACCTCTACTAGCAGTCGGGAGAATGCTGACCTCTTTGTCGAACACTTTGCTGCCAGCATGTAAGTTCCTGATCTTTGCTAACTGCAAGAACTATGTCAGAGTTGTCAATGGAGGCAACAGGATAAAGTGTATCTTCTCCTAAAATCCCGGGAACAAGAAAAGGCTTTTAACCCAGATATGTTGAGCCAAAGATTGCTAAATAGATGTGCAGACTAACTAGTGTCACCTCTATCTCGCATCTATCAGCACTATTTAGCACAGTGTAAATGGTCTCCTTGAAGTTAGCAACTACAGACCAGTGTCACTCTTGTCAATCACTGGCAACATTCTTGAGAGAATCTAAGGGAGATGACAGCGTTTTTCGGCTACCATTCGCCTCTATGTGACCGTCGCTATGACTTCAGAAAAGGTCACTCTGTTGCTGATCTGCTGTTAAGCCTCTCCAGCAAGTGAAACCAGTCACTGGATGAGCCCAAGATCAGCTGCGTACTGGCACTGGACATTTCTGGGGCTTTGGAAAGAGTATGTAATTATTTTTTTCATTAACACATCGGCCGTCTCCCACCAAGGCAGGGTAGCCCGAAAAAGAAAACTTTCACCATCATTCACTCCATCACTGTCTCGCCAGAAGGGTGCTTTATACTACAGTTATAAAACTGCAACATTAACATCCCTCCTTCAGAGTGCAGACACTGTACTTCCCATCTTCAGGACTCAAGTCCAGCCTGCCGGTTTCCCTGAACCCCTTCATAAATGTTACTTTGCTCACACTCCAACAGCACGTCAAGTATTAAAAACCATTTGTCTCCATTTGCTCCTAACACGCTCACTATTATTATAATCAAAAGGAAGCGCTAAACCTACCAGGGTCATTCAGAGCTAGTAAGTTTATTCAGGTATACACAAATACAGTTACATAGATTATCATACATAGCAACATATGTGTAGAGAACCTGGGATAACACAACAAAGTCAAACTGACTGATTTGCATTGTGGTCCTTGTGATAATTATTATTTACGTTTGAAAGTTAACAACAGGTAAGCATCTTAACTATGTACAAACAGCTACATAAAGATGATATACGAGGGAGAGGTAAAATTGACACTAAAGACAGAATCAGATGATAAAATCACACTTCTCCCTTTCTGTAGCCTTATTCACGAGGTGCGTTTTGGCTCCCTTTTTGAACTGGCTCATGTTATGACAGTCTTTGACATGTGTTGGCAGTCTATTCCACTCCTTTACTGATGTATAGAAAAAAGTGTTTGAAGCCTGACACTGACTCTAGGTACTGCAAACTTGTCCTCCCTTCCCCCAAGTTCTACAACTACATTAGTTCACGACCTTAACAAAACTGGCAGTAAGATATTGGGGACACTTTATAAACGTAATTTATCTTTAACTGTTTTACTCTATTTTCAACATTCAGCATGTCCAGTTGTTGTAAATCTTTCTGGTCTACATCCTCTCTTGGTCCCAGGTCCAGGATGAATCTCACCAGGTCATTCAAACAGCACAGGAATAGCAAAGGGCCCAGGATACTACCTTGAGGAACTCCACATGTTATCGGCATGGGTTCTGATTTCAATGTTCATTCTGTCAGACACTGCAACACAAGGGTATCTTGGTACAGACCATCAACTTTGACAACCTCTACTAGTGAGAACGGCTGGGTTTGAGAGGGACCTGCCCTCCCAAAGCAACCTATGTCTTACCTCCTGGCACTATATAAAGCCCCATTCTGTCACTTCAACTTCATATTGTTTCAGACAACGGAACAATGCTCTTCTCCAGACTGAGGGACTGACCACCTCAAAACTTTAAGGGTGATGGACTGATTACATCGTCTTCAAGTATCTTCTGCTTCTATCAACTTTTCTGTACTCGACTGAAGAAGCCTACTGTGTAGGCGAAACGTTTCGAAATAAAGATACCTAACTGTTGCATATGTGTCTTACCTAACAATGGGTTCTGATTCTTGATAATTTCTTTCCTGTTGCTCAGGTAGGATTTAAACCATTGTACAGAACTTATACCGAGAGTTTGTAGTTTCTTACATAATATATTGTGATTGGCTGTATCAAAGGCATTTTGCAAGTAGCGTCCATCAAATTAATGAGGGAGGTGTCGGTAGAATGAGATCTCCTGACTGGTAACTCTCCTGACTGGTAACTCTCCTGACTGGTAACTCTCCTGACTGGTAACTCTCCTGACTGGTAACTCTCGTGACTGGTAACTCTCGTGACTGGTAACTCTCCTGACTAGTAACTATGAAGAATATATTTGTCATTAAGATACTTAACTACTAGATACTACACCGAATTCTCTAGAATTTTGGACATCACACTTAGTATATTAACAGCCCTGTAGTTGATAAATTAGACACATTTGGGTATCTTTAATGAGGAAACGTTTCGCCACACAGTGGCTTCATCAGTCCACACGAAGGAGAATGGTGAAGAACAGGAGGAGTTTGAGGTAATCAGTCCCTCAGCCTGATGAAGCCATTGTGTGGACTGATGAAGCCACTTTCTCGCACATATGCTGCATTCTTTAAAAGATTGATGGGCTGATCACATCGACTCAAGGCTGAGGGACTGATTACCTCAAACTCCCCCTGTTCTGCAACATTCTCCTTTGTATGGACTGATGAAGCCACTGTGTGGCGAAACGTTTCCTCATTAAAGATACTCAAGTGTTGCACATGTGTCTAATTTATCAACTTGTCGGTTCTCTGAACCATTCATCTACAGGCCTATAGTTGCTGACATCGGACCTATTTTAACAAAGAAAGGAGTAACTCTGGCCTCTTTGAATCCCTCCGGGACGGTATTTGTAGCTATGGACACCTGGGACTCTTAAGAACATAAGAATATAAGAAAGAAGGAACACTGCAACAGGTCTACTGACCCATGCGGAGCAGGTCCATGTCCCCGCCCCCGATTAGCCCAATGACCCACCCCCCGGATTAGCCCAATGACCCACCCAGTCTGGCCACCTCCACTCAAGGAAGGAGCACGGCACTAGACCCAGCAGCACAAGCAAGTCAGGTCCGTTAGGTAAGACACATATGCAACAGTTAGGTATCTTTATTTCGAAACGTTTCGCCTACACAGTAGGCTTCTTCAGTCGAGTACAGAAAAGTTGATAGAAGCAGAAGAGACTTGAAGACGATGTAATCAGTCCATCACCCTTAAAGTTTTGAGGTGGTCAGTCCCTCAGCCTGGAGAAGAGCATTGTTCCATAGTATGAAACAATATGGAGTTGAAGTGACAGGATAGAGCCTTATATAGCGCCAGGAGGTGAGACGTAGGTCACTTTGGGAGGTCAGGTCCCTCTCAAATCCAGCCGTTCTCACTAGTAGAGGTTGTCGAAGTTGATTTCAGGTCTGTACTCGACTGAAGAAGCCTACTGGGTAGGCGAAACGTTTCGAAATAAAGATACCTAACTGTTGCATATGTGTCTTACCTAACAACCTGTCGGTATTTTATACCATTTTAATGTTCAAGTCAGGTCCAACTTAAACCCACCCACACCCACTCATGTATTTATCTAACCTATTTTTAAAACTACACAACGTTTTAGCCTGAATAACTGAACTCGGGAGTTTGTTCCACTCATCCACAACTCTATTACCAAACCAGTACTTTCCTATATCCTTCCTGAATCTGAATTTTTCCAACTTAAAACCATTGCTGCGAGTCCTGTCTTAGCTGGAAATTTTCAGCACATTATTTACATCCCCTTTATTTATTCCTGTTTTCCATTTATACACTTCGATCATATCCCCCCTAATTCTACGCCTTTCTAGAGAGTGCAGATTCAGGGCCCTCAGTCTATCCTCATAGGGAAGATTTCTGATACATAGGATCAACTTTGTCATCCTCCTTTGTACGTTTTCCAGAGCATTTATATCCATTCTGTAATACGGTGACCAGAACTGAGTAGCATAGTCTAAATGAGGCCTAACCCAGGATATATAGAGTTGAAGAACAACCTGAGGACTTCTATTATTTATACTTCTAGATATGAAGCCAAAGATTCTGTTAGCTTTATTGCGAACATTAATGCACTGTTGTCTTGGTTTTAGATTACTGCTAACCAGAACTCCTAAATCCTTTTCGCAATCAGTAGTATTAAGATCTACATTATTTAGTTTATATGTGGCATGGCTATTTTCCTGTCCAACATTTAGAACTTTGCATTTGTCAATGTTAAACTGCATCTGCCACTTCTCCGACCATTGCATCAGTCTATTCAAATCATCCTGGAGTGCTCTAGTGTCCTCATTAGAATGATTGGACGGCTTATTCTGGTGTCATCAGCAAATTTGCTTATTTCGCTATTTATTCCCTCATCTATGTCGTTTATGTAAATTGTGAACAACAACGGGCCCAACACTGACCCCTGAGGAACACCGCTTGTGACGTGCCCCCATTCTGATTTCTCCCCATTTATGCAAACTCTCTGCTGCCTATTTGTCAGTCATGCTTCTACCCAGGAAAAAATTTCTCCTTCTATTCCGTGTGTCTTAAGTTTCCTCAATAGCCTCTGGTGTGGAACTCTATCGAAAGCCTTACTGAAGTCCATATACACAATATCATATTCATTACCATGATCTACCTCCTCAAACACCTTACTGAAAAAAGTAAGTCAATTCGTAAGACAGGAACGCCCCTTTGTAAAACCGTGTTGAGATTCATTAATCAATCTGTGCCTATCAAGATGGCTACGAATTTCTTCGGTAATCTTTGATTCCATAAATTTTCCCACTATGGAGGTAAGGCTTATTGGTCTATAGTTCGAAGCCAAGGACCTGTCACCTGTCACCTGTCTTGTAAATAGGTATTACATTTGCCGCTTTCCACTTATCAGGCACTATGCCAGTTTGTAGTGATATGTTAAAAAGATTAACCAAAGATATGCTAAGTTCCTCTTTACATTCCTTTAACACCCTTGCAAACAGTTCATCAGGACCTGGGGATTTGTTAGGTTTTAATTTCTCTATTTGTCTGAGGACCATGTCACTAGTTACCGCAATCATACATAGTTTATTATCATCCTGTTCTACATAATCTATTATTTCAGGAATATCGCTAGTATTTTCCTGGGTGAAAACTGAGAGGAAGCAGGTATTGAGAATTTCACACATATCCTTTTCACTGTCAGTGATCTGACCAGAGTTACTCTTATGTGGGCCAATCTTGTCCCTAATCTTACTTCTGTATACCTGAAAGAACCCTTTTGGGTTAGTCTTTGAATCCCTTGCGACCTTAGCCTCATAATCCCTATTTGCTTTTCTTATTCCTTATTCTCTTGGCAAAGCTTCCAGCGCTTGGAGTCACTGGCTTTGCACTATGCCTCCTCGGTGATTAATGAGAGTAGTTTCCAGAGGAACAATGTCAACAAGACACTTTAATGGAGTAAGTGTTCCAGAAGGAAGTGTGCTTGGGTTATTATGGAATGTCTACTTAAGTGACCTTCTGCAACTCATCCCAGAATCCCACTCATTTGCAGACAACTGTACTCTGACATTTACTTATACAAAAGAGGAAATGCCAGATGCTGTAAGTTACATCATTTAGCAGTTTACAGCTGTATCAGCCTGGGGATAATGATGGCAGGTCACATTTTCTCCTGAGAAAACACAAATGATGGTCTCTAGGCATCATGGTGGTAATACTGGAGCAGTGGTAAGAATGACTGGGAGAGTTAGTACCCGGAGATGAAGAAGAAATCCTTGGGATGAAATCTGACTTCAAACTGAACATGAAGAACCACGTTGTACATCTTGCAAACAAGGCGACCAGGAAGCTTACAGCACTTAGACGTACCTTGCATCTGCTTGACAGCAGAAATTGTAAAATTCTGTTTGAGACACAAGTACGCTTACACCATTAGTATGGTGAATTTCCTTGAATGGCCTTCCCCCCTCCCATAATCTGCGACTTCATAACAGAACACAGAACAGAGCAGGACGGCTCATCTCTCGCCTCGATAGATCAGTCATTTCAGCAGAGCTGTCAACACGGGAGGGATGTGGGTGACCTTACTGCTATGAACGGAGTTCCACTCCGTATACAGTGAGAAGTGAGCATCTACACAACAAGACGGGTAGCAAATCAGCAACTATACTTTGAATGTACCATTCTCCAGAAGATCACTTCATCTGAGATCATTTATTTCTAGGATGACTCAAGTCTGAAACTTGTTTGTATAGCATAATAACATCAACGAAATAAAGTCTGCTGACTAAATGAAATCGGTGGCCCACAGATGGCTCCAACATCATCCAGTTTCCTATCTGTATTTCTCATAGTAATAAAAAGGCTTTTAAATGAGCTGAAATAGGTAACAACTCTTAGCTTGTAAATAAAGTTAGGAACCTTAACCTAACCTTGTAAAACCCTGTATAAAAGAGAGAGAGAGAGGTACTACGCCATTAACAATTGCCTGCAAGTGCAGTTACCACCACTAGAGGGGACATTAAGACGACCACTGTTGTAAAAAAAAGAAACTTGACAGACAGGATCACCAGTTCTTTAGAAATTTATTCTCGGAACAAACCACCAGGATCTTGGAACGAGTTAATACGCACGTCATCCACCAGCTAATATTTTGGCTCAGTTCAGCTACGTCCAGTCGACTGTATCAGCGTCCTGTCTGTCTCAAGTTCAAGTACATTACACAACTTAAGATGAGCACAGTCATGAGGAGCCAGTCTATCAGCATCCAGTCGGTCAACATAACAGGCTTTATTACCACAGTCTTGAGGAGCCAGTCTATCAGCATCCAGTCGGTCAACATAATAGGCTTCATTACCACAGTCTTGAGGAGCCAGTTTATCAGCATCCAGTCGGTCAACATAATAGGCTTCATTACCACAGTCTTGAGGAGCCAGTTTATCAGCATCCAGTCGGTCAACATAATAGGCTTTATTACCACAGTCTTGAGGAGCCAGTCTATCAGCATCCAGTCGGTCAACATAATAGGCTTTATTACCACAGTCTTGAGGAGCCAGTTTATCAGCATCCAGTCGGTCAACATAATAGGCTTCATTACCACAGTCTTGAGGAGCCAGTTTATCAGCATCCAGTCGGTCAACATAATAGGCTTCATTACCACAGTCTTGAGGAGCCAGTTTATCAGCATCCAGTCGGTCAACATAATAGGCTTCATTACCACAGTCTTGAGGAGCCAGTTTATCAGCATCCAGTCGGTCAACATAATAGGCTTTATTACCACAGTCTTGAGGAGCCAGTCTATCAGCATCCAGTCGGTCAACATAATAGGCTTTATTACCACAGTCTTGAGGAGCCAGTTTATCAGCATCCAGTCGGTCAACATAATAGGCTTCATTACCACAGTCTTGAGGAGCCAGTCTATCAGCATCCAGTCGGTCAACATAATAGGCTTCATTACCACAGTCTTGAGGAGCCAGTCTATCAGCATCCAGTCGGTCAACATAACAGGCTTCATTACCACAGTCTTGAGGAGTCAGTCTATCAGCATCCTGTCAGTCAACATAACAGGCTTTATTACCACAGTCATGAGGAGTCAGTCTATCAGCATCCTGTCAGTCAACATAACAGGCTTTATTACCACAGTCATGAGGAGTCAGTCTATCAGCATCCTGTCAGTCAACATAACAGGCTTTATTACCACAGTCATGAGGAGTCAGTCTATCAGCATCCTGTCAGTCAACATAACAGGCTTCATTACCTCAGTCTTAAGGAACCAGTCTATCAGCATCCAGTGGGTCAACATAACAGGCTTCATTACCAATGCTGGAGACCTTGTCCACAGTTTCTTGAACACTGATGGCTGACAAGAGGTGTTGCCGTATGCTTTCTAAGTGTACATATGCCCAGCTTATTGATGTTGCAATCACTAATCACCTGGAAAATTATATTCAAGCTATGCACAGACACGAGCGCTTGCAATGTACACACCTCATTGTCAACAAGTAGATCCCATCAACGTTTTGATGGAAAGTGTGGAGCTCCTTGTGCTTCAGCATAAATATCAATATATAAATGTTGGTGACCACAATTAATATGCAACACAGAGGAATTTTGACGAACTTCTTGGAGTGTTCAACATGAGAAATTTTGGAAGGAAAGACACTTGTGCAACATCTGGGTGTCTTTATGGTAGACGTTTCGCCATCCAGTGGCTTTATCAATACAGTATCTAGGACATAATTAGAAGACAGTAGAACTATATACAAAAGGTGAGGTAATGAGTCCCTCAGCCTTGGAGTTAGTGTTCACAGCATCGTAGTGGTGGAGAATTTTCCACCACCACGATGCTGTGAACATATCTCTTAACTTTCATATTGTCGGTATTTTATACCTTTGTTGCACATGAGAAATGTTGTTGACTTCGTAACTTACATCTCTGGCTCCTGGACCCACTAGTGAGTGATCTATCTGAAGGTAGTCACTTGCTAAGTCACTGGCTATGTTGTATCATTTGACCACAACACTGTCTTTAAGGCAACTGAGATTCCAAAAGAATGAGGTGAATAATCTCCATGGACAACCTGGCTGTGGGAGAGAGAAAACTGGACGGCTCTTTGCTTTGTGCTTGTCCCCTCCAATTTGAATGGGCTTTCTTCAAGGTGATATTGATAACCAAGTGAATGACTTCACTGAACACTTCCTTAACCTCCAACAGACACACATCCCTCACCTGCAGTATGTGACGAAGCCTTCAGATCAGTCTTGGTTCGGCTTTCGGTGTCGAGAGGCTGCTACAAGGCTTGGATAAGGTATAAGAGACATCTATCTACACAGGCAAGCCTGTTAACAAATGAGAGAAGTCCAAAAGTGGGCCATCTCTAGATGGGAGGCCGGCACAAGAAAACTAGCATCACGTAGGGTGGACTCCAAAACCTGGTGGTTCTTGTTCAAATACCGACTAGGTTATTCACCGGATGAAATTATTCCATCTCTTCATCGGCAGGATAGAACCGTTTTTACGAACAGTCAGGAGAAAGCTGACCTCTTTGCCGAGCACTTTGCTGCCAAGATGCAAGTTCCTGATCCACCAGTGAACCTCTTGTGCTAGCCACAAGAACAATGTCAAAGTTGTCAGATGTGACAATAAGGCAGGATATTTAAATCCATGGACCAAAAAAAACTGTGTGCCCAGAGGTGAGCTCAAGATTACTGAGTTCTTGTGCAGACCAGCCAGCATCACCTCTACCTAGCATCTATCAGCACTGCATAGCACAGTGTAAACTGCCTTCTCTGTGGAAAGAGGCAAATGTAGTCCCTGTTCACAAAACAAGACGAGCAGAGCAGAAATCAGCATCTATAGACCAGTGTCACTGCTGTCAGTCACTGGCAAGATTCTTGAGACAATATTCTCACGGTAGATGCCAGTTTTACGACTAAAACTCGATTGTTTGTGACCGTCAATATGGCTTAAAAAAAGATCACTGCTGCCCTTTTGCTGTTGAACAACTCCAGAATGTGGCTCCAGTCACTGGATGAATCCAAGGTCAGCTATATAGTAGCACTGGACATTACTGGACGACTGAATATCACTCCTGCGACTTTTGGCAGAACTACAAGTTCTGGGAATCACTGGCTCTACACTATGTCTTCCTAGTGATTAGATTCAGCGTAGATCTCTCAACATAACTCTCAAAGGGACAGAGTCAGAAAGGCACTATTTTAACAAACATACCACAGGAAGGTGTGCTTGCGTCATTGCTATTAAATGTCTACGTCAATGGCCTTCGTCTCATCCCAGAAGCCCACGCATATGCAGAGGATTGTACTGACATTTACTTATCCATGAGAGGAAATACCAGCTGCTCTCAGTTACATCAGTCACCACCTTATAGCTATATCAGCCTGGGGAGAAGAATGGCAGGTCACATTTGCTCCTGAGAAAACACACAGGATGATGGTCTCCAGGAACCATTATGGTAATGCTGGAGCAGTGGTAACAACGAATGGGAGAGTGTTGGTACCTGGGGGATGAAGCTGATATCCTTGGGATGAAATTTGACTCCAGACTGTAAAGAACAACATTGTAAATCTTGTAAACAGAGCAGCCAGGAAACTTACATCACTTGGACGTATCTCGCATCTTCTTGACTGTAGAGATTGCAAGATTCTGCATGACACACAAGTACGCTCACACCTTGAGTATACTCCACTTTCTTGGACTGCCTGCCGTCCGTCTCATCTGCGACTTGACAGAAAATAGAACAGAGCAAGACGACTCACCTCTCGCTTGGACAGAGCCAGGATAGACCTGTCATTTCAGCAGATCATTCAACACCGGGGGGGGGGGGGAATGGAGGTGAGGGTATTGCGGCGTTAGAAGTGAGCTTCTACACCACAAGACGGGCAGCAAACAGCAACTACACTCTGTACCCTTCTCAAGAACATCACTTCATCTGACATGATTTATTCCTAGGAGGCCTGGTCGTGGACCGGGCCGCGGGGGCGTTGACCCCCGGAATACCCTCCAGGTAGGATGACACGTGTCATCCTGAGACATCATAATAACGAACTATAAGTCATTAACCAAACGAAATCACAGATGGTTCTGTATCTGTCATAGTAATAAAAAGACTTAATATTAGCTGACGAAACTCTTAGCTTATAAATAAAGTTAGGAACCTTAACCTATCCTTGTCAACCCTGTGAAAAAAATGTGTGAAAGATAAACTGAGAGAAAGAGAAAGAGAAACTGAGAGAAAGAGAAATTGAAAGAAAGAGAAACTGAGAGAAAGAGAAATTGAAAGAAAGAGAAACTGAGAGAAAGAGAAATTGAAAGAAAGAGAAACTGAGAGAAAGAGAAATTGAAAGAAAGAGAAACTGAGAGAAAGAGAAATTGAAAGAAAGAGAAACTGAGAGAAAGAGAAATTGAAAGAAAGAGAAACTGAGAGAAAGAGAAATTGAAAGAAAGAGAAACTGAGAGAAAGAGAAATTGAAAGAAAGAGAAACTGAGAGAAAGAGAAATTGAAAGAAAGAGAAAATGAGAGAAAGAGAAACTGAGAGAAAGATAAATTGAAAGAAAGAGAAAATGAGAGAAAGAGAAATTGAGAGAAAGATAAATTGAAAGAAAGAGAAAATGAGAGAAAGAGAAACTGAGAGAAAGAGAAATTGAAAGAAAGAGAAATTGGAAGATAAATTGAGAGAAAGAGAAATTGGAAGATAAATTGAGAGAAAGAGAAACTGAAAGAAAGAGAAATTGAGAGAAAGATAAATTGAAAGAAAGAGAAAATGAGAGAAAGAGAAACTGAGGGAAAGAGAAACTGAAAGAAAGTGAAATTGAAAGAGAAAATGAGAGAAAGAGAAACTGAGAGAAAGAGAAATTGAGAGAAAGAAAATGAGAGAGAGAGAAATTGAAAGATAAATTGAGAGAGAGAGAGAGAGAGAGAGAGAGAGAGAGAGAGAGAGAGAGAGAGAGAGAGAGAGAGAGAGAGAGAGAGAGGCACAAATTTACACTTTCATAAACTGGACGAGAATTATAAACCAGTTTTAGAGTTTAAATGAAAATTAATGTTTAGTTGAGAGAAAATGATTAACAGAGTGCTGGGCCACTCAGTGTGCATGACGTCAGTGGTCCTAGGGCCACTCAGTGTGCATGACGTCAGTGGTCCTGGGGCCACTCAGTGTGCATGACGTCAGTGGTCCTAGGGCCACTCAGTATGCATGACGTCAGTGGTCCTGGGGCCACTCAGTGTGCATGACGTCAGTGGTCCTAGGGCCACTCAGTGTGCATGACGTCAGTGGTCCTGGGGCCACTCAGTGTGCATGACGTCAGTGGTCCTGGGGCCACTCAGTGTGCATGACGTCAGTGGTCCTAGGGCCACTCAGTGTGCATGACGTCAGTGGTCCTGGGGCCACTCAGTGTGCATGACGTCAGTGGTCCTGGGGCCACTCAGTGTGCATGACGTCAGTGGTCCTGGGGCCACTCAGTGTGCATGACGTCAGTGGTCCTAGGGCCACTCAGTGTGCATGACGTCAGTGGTCCTGGGGCCACTCAGTGTGCATGACGTCAGTGGTCCTGGGGCCACTCAGTGTGCATGACGTCAGTGGTCCTAGGGCCACTCAGTGTGCATGACGTCAGTGGTCCTGGGGCCACTCAGTGTGCATGACGTCAGTGGTCCTGGGGCCACTCAGTGTGCATGACGTCAGTGGTCCTGGGGCCACTCAGTGTGCATAACGCCAGTGGTCCTGGGGCCACTCAGTGTGCATGACGCCAGTGGTCCTAGGGCCACTCACTGTGCATGACGTTAGTGGTCCTGGGGCCACTCAGTGTGCATGACGTCAGTGGTCCTGGGGCCACTCAGTGTGCATGACGCCAGTGGTCCTAGGGCCACTCAGTGTGCATGACGTCAGTGGTCCTGGGGCCACTCAGTGTGCATGACGTCAGTGGTCCTGGGACCGCTCAGTGTGCATGACGTTAGTGGTCCTGGGGCCACTGTGAATTAGATCAGTGGTCCTGGGGCCACTCACTATGAATAAGGTCAGTGGTCCTGGAGCCACTCACTGAATAAGGTCAGTGGTCCTGGGGCCACTCACTGTGAATAAAGTCAGTGGTCCTGGAGCTACTCACTGTGAATAAGGTCAGTGGTCCTGGGGCCACTCACTGTGAATAAAGTCAGTGGTCCTGGAGCTACTCACTGTGAATAAGGTCAGTGGTCCTGGGGCCACTCACTGTGAATAAGGCCAGTGGTCGTGGGGCCACTCACTGTGAATAAGGTCAGTGGTCCTTGGGCCACTCACTGTGAATAAGGTCAGTGGTCCTGGGACCGCTCAGCGTGCATGACGTCAGTGGTCCTGGGGCCACTCAGTGTGCATGACGTTAGTGGTCCTGGGGCCACTGTGAATTACATCAGTGGTCCTGGGGCCACTCACTATGAATAAGGTCAGTGGTCCTGGAGCCACTCACTGAATAAGGTCAGTGGTCCTGGGGCCACTCACTGTGAATAAAGTCAGTGGTCCTGGAGCTACTCACTGTGAATAAGGTCAGTGGTCCTGGGGCCACTCACTGTGAATAAGGCCAGTGGTCGTGGGGCCACTCACTGTGAATAAGGTCAGTGGTCCTTGGGCCACTCACTGTGAATAAGGTCAGTGGTCCTGGCGCCACTCACTGTGAATAAGGTCAGTGGTTCTGGGGCCACTCACTGTGAATAAGGTCAGTGGTCCTAGGGCCACTCACTGTGAATAAGGTCAGTGGTCCTGGGGCACTCACTGTGAATAAGGTCAGTGGTCCTGGGGCCACTCACTGTGAATAAGGTCAGTGGTCTTGGGGCCACTCACTATGAATAAGGCCAGTGGTCCTGGGGCCACTCACTGTGAATAAGGTCAGTGGTCCTGGGGCCACTCACTGTGAATAACGCCAGTGGTCCTGGGGCCACTCAGTGTGCATGACGTCAGTGGTCCTGGGACCGCTCAGTGTGCATGACGTTAGTGGTCCTGGGGCCACTGTGAATTAGATCAGTGGTCCTGGGGCCACTCACTATGAATAAGGTCAGTGGTCCTGGAGCCACTCACTGTGAATAAGGTCAGTGGTCCTGGGACCGCTCAGCGTGCATGACGTCAGTGGTCCTGGGGCCACTCAGTGTGCATGACGTTAGTGGTCCTGGGGCCACTGTGAATTACATCAGTGGTCCTGGGGCCACTCACTATGAATAAGGTCAGTGGTCCTGGAGCCACTCACTGAATAAGGTCAGTGGTCCTGGGGCCACTCACTATGAATAAGGTCAGTGGTCCTGGAGCCACTCACTGTGAATAAGGTCAGTGGTCCTGGGGCCACTCACTGTGAATAAGGCCAGTGGTCGTGGGGCTACTCACTGTGAATAAGGTCAGTGGTCCTTGGGCCACTCACTGTGAATAAGGTCAGTGGTCCTGGCGCCACTCACTGTGAATAAGGTCAGTGGTTCTGGGGCCACTCACTGTGAATAAGGTCAGTGGTCCTAGGGCCACTCACTGTGAATAAGGTCAGTGGTCCTGGGGCACTCACTGTGAATAAGGTCAGTGGTCCTGGGGCCACTCACTGTGAATAAGGTCAGTGGTCTTGGGGCCACTCACTATGAATAAGGCCAGTGGTCCTGGGGCCACTCACTGTGAATAAGGTCAGTGGTCCTGGGGCCACTCACTGTGAATAAGGCCAGTGGTCGTGGGGCCACTCACTGTGAATAAGGTCAGTGGTCCTTGGGCCACTCACTGTGAATAAGGTCAGTGGTCCTGGCGCCACTCACTGTGAATAAGGTCAGTGGTTCTGGGGCCACTCACTGTGAATAAGGTCAGTGGTCCTAGGGCCACTCACTGTGAATAAGGTCAGTGGTCCTGGGGCACTCACTGTGAATAAGGTCAGTGGTCCTGGGGCCACTCACTGTGAATAAGGACAGTGGTCTTGGGGCCACTCACTATGAATAAGGCCAGTGGTCCTGGGGCCACTCACTGTGAATAAGGTCAGTGGTCCTGGGGCCACTCACTGTGAATAAGGTCAGTGGTCCTGGGGCCACTCACTGTGAATAAGGTCAGTGGTCCTGGGGCCACTCACTGTGAATAAGGTCAGTAGTCTTGGGGCCACTCACTGTGAATAAGGCCAGTGGTCCTGGGGCCACTCACTGTGAATAAGGTCAGTGGTCCTGGGGCCACTCACTGTGAATAAGGTCAGTAGTCCTGGGGCCACTCACTGTGAATAAGGTCAGTGGTCCTGGGGCCACTCACTGAGCATGTGATCTTGTGACCACTCATGATACAGCAAGACTCATGGAGTATAAGACAACTGGTTCTAAGAACCACTGGTATAAAATAACACCACTGGTCCATAAGCCACTCTACAAGTGGCTTATGGACCACTTATGGAGTGGCTTAGGCAGTGGCTTGGTTACAGTGAGAACGCACCACCAGGATTAGAAATGCTAAACAGGAATTTGAAAGATAACCTACACTAAGTTTCAAAGCTAATTCCCCCCCCCCCTAAAAAAAAAAAAAAAAAAATCTGTAAATACGTCAGGGGAAAAAATATATAATCTTTAATTACCTACCTGGAATCTACCTTTGAATTCCGGGGGGGTCAACGCCCCCGCGGCCCGGTCCATAACCAGGATTCTTGGTCAGTCAAGGCTTTGACGTCAGAATAACAAACAACAGAGACATGGCGCTGAACACAGTGTCTGGGGTGGTGTTTACACCTGAACGTGACATCAGGGTATCCACGACGAATCAAGTTCTCAGCGACTGACACCAATGTACAAAGTTTGTATTAATGGTCTAGAAAACTTAACAAGATTGATGGACTGAACACATTGACTCAAGGCTGAGGGACTGATTACCTCGAACTCCCCATCTTCTCAAACTGCGAAGTACTGACGCAGTTAGCAGCCTTATACAATAGTTGGAGAAGCAGAATGATAATAAACCAAGTGGGCTGAATAAAATCCCTGCCAGTAATAATAACCTGCCAGTAATAATAACCTGCCAGTAATAATAACCTGCCAGTAATAATAACCTGCCAGTAATAATAACCTGCCAGTAATAATAACCTGCCAGTAATAATAACCTGCCAGTAATAATAACCTGCCAGTAATAATAACCTGCCAGCAATAATAACCTGTAAATATTACCACTCTATTTAACAGGGGGTCAAAACATATGTCTTCAACTATCGTCCCATTAGTTTCCTCAGTTGATAAGCAAAAATAAACTATTGTTAATTACAAAAGTTAATTTTCTGAAAAAAAAAAACCTATAAGCCAAAAACCAGCATGGATTCCACAACAAAAGATCAGACATTATTATTCATACAGTCAGGCCCCGCTTATACAGCAGGTTAGGTTCCACACTACTGCTGCACACTGAAAATCGCTGTAAAGTGAAATGGCCTTTTTTTTTCACTTTCAAATGCATATAAAAGCCTGATAACATATTTACACTATTATATATTAAGTAAGCAATATAGCTAGGCCTAAAACATGACTTAAGAAATCGTAATGACACGATTGCAAATAAACCATACCCCCGGCCGGGATTGAACCCGCGGTCATAGAGTCTCAAAACTCCAGCCCGTCGCGTTAGCCACTAGACCAGCTAGCCACAATAAGATTCATCCAACTAGGTATATTTCTACACCATAGGAAAGTTAGCACAGGCACCTCTGTGACCACAAATGCAAGTTTTTACAGACGAATCTCCAGCTAGCGTGGCCGTGACGAACTCTAGCTCAAGTCCCTTCACTGCCGTCAACATGACTTAAGAAATCGTAATGATTTATTTGCAATCGTGTCATTACGATTTCTTAAGTCATGTTGACGGCAGTGAAGGGACTTGAGCTAGAGTTCGTCACGGCCACGCTAGCTGGAGATTCGTCTGTAAAAACTTGCATTTGTGGTCACAGAGGTGCCTGTGCTAACTTTCCTATGGTGTAGAAATATACCTAGTTGGATGAATCTTATTGTGGCTAGCTGGTCTAGTGGCTAGCGCGACGGGCTGGAGTTTTGAGACTCTATGACCGCGGGTTCAATCCCGGCCGGGGGTATGGTTTAGCTAGGCCTAAAATATTTTCATCCTTAGCTTATATTGAGTGGTGAATATATAGGAAGTCTGAGTAAATGAAGAATGGGTATAACTGAACCGCTGCATTAACAAAATGGTGTAATGTATCTAAATTTTAACAAGACTTTCGACAAGGTATCTCAGTAAAGATTAATGGCCAAAATAGTTAAGTAACAGACAGACAGACAGACAGACAGAGGGTGGTTATCAAAGAAAATGTGTTCGAGTTCCGTGTCGTACAGAGTCGAGCTCCTCAGGGATAGCTTCTTGGTCCAATCCTCTTCATATTGTACATGATCTCTGATAGGGATAACATCCAAGACAGCAAAATTCTCGGACGACAGTAAATTTGGAAAAGTACAGCATCCAAATCAGACTGAGTATTCAGAGTGATGTGGACATGTTGACCCTGTGGTTGCAGACGTGAAATGTGAGTTTGAAAATAAACAAGAGCAAAATAATTTGAGAATAATAATGTCATATATGAATACAAAATACTTGGCCACAGCACCGTGTCTTACTTTGCAGATGACACCCGAATCTGCATGACAGTGTCTTCCATTGCAGACAGTGCAAGGCTTCAGGCGGACATCAACCAATTCTTTCAGTGGGCTGCAGAAAACATATGGAGTTCAACGATGAGAAATTTCAATTACTCAGATATGGTAAACACGAGGAAATTAAAACTTCATCAGAGTACAAAACAAATTCCGGCCACAAAATAGAGCGAAACACCAACGTCAAAGACCTGGGAGTGATCATGTCGAAGGATCTCACCTTCAAGGACCATAACAGTGTGTCAATCGCATCTGCTAGAAAAATGACAGGATGGATAACGAGAACCTTCAAAACTAGGGATGCCAAGCCCATGATGACACTCTTCAGGGGTGTCACTAGCACGTTAAGAGACAATGCAATAAGTGTCAGGGGTCCGAGACTGTTCAACTGCCTTCCAGCATACATAAGGGGGATTACCAACAGACCCCTGGCAGTCTTCAAGCAGGCACTGAACAAGCACCTAAAGTCGGTACCTGACCAGCCGGGCTGTGGCTCGTACGTTGGATTGCATGCAGCCAGTAGTAAGAGCCTGGTTGATCAGGCTCTGATCCACCATGAGGCCTGGTCACAGACCGGGCCACGGGGACGTTGACCCCCGGAACTCTCTCCAGGTAAACTCAAACAATATTATTAACCATTATGAAGCAACCATAAGCAACTTCAAAAATCTCAAGCAATGTCTACTTGCAGACAGCAGGTAGACATTGCTTGGCAGAAGCAGGCAGGAACAGTGAAGATGTGAAGACAATGTAATCAGTCCATCACTAGATACCATATTGACGCTATACTTATTAAATCGCATCTTTTATCTGCCGTTCAGTTTTAGTCTTGAAATTACATAAAAGACGAAGATAAACTGGAGAGGAGACAGAGAAGAGCTACCAAACTTGTATTATTACACAGACACAAAACTTACGTAGGAAGACCCAAAACTTTCACTGTTTATTCTCTCTAGAAGCAAAGACGCTGATCTCATTCAACCCTCTAAGATACTGAGTGACTTTGACAACATATAAACACCTAACTGGAGATAAGATGTAAACTAGAAAAAGAGAGGCGCTCCCTATACAGGCGAAGGCAAAGAATAACAGAGTGGCTAAAAGAGGCCAATATATCTGTAATACGAAGGGAGACGCTGGTCAGAGAAATAGCAAACATCGACCTTAAGCTAAAGGAATCCGACACCTCCCTAATGAATCTGATGGATTACATAAGAGCTGAAATGTCGATAGGGAACCTCATAGGTATGGTAACTTTAGACTTGCAAAAGGCCTTCGATACTGTCAACCACAATTTTTTATATAAGAAACTTCAAGCTATCGGCATAGATTCCACAGACTGGTTAAAGTCCTATCTTAGCAACAGGAAACAAATTGCCAAAATCAGCAAAACAGAATCAGAACCTCTGCCGGTATCATGTGAAGTTCCCCAAGGTAGTATTCTGGGCACCTTATTATTTCTGTTATGTAAACGACATGTCCACCAGTGTCAAGTGCAAACCCCTCCTGTATGCGGATGACAGTGCTGCTAGTGTCAGGTAAAGACCCACAAGACATAGCTAATGTATTAACACAGAAACTGGAGTCCTGCAGCAAATGGTTAGTAGACAACAAACTATCATTACACCTCGGGAAAACTGAAGTCATTCTCTTTGGCACGAAACAAACTGAGAAGGGTAAATAATTTTAATGTCCAGTGTAATGGGGAGCCCATCACTTTGGTTTCATCAGTAAAATATCTGGGAATCCCCTTTGACCCATGCAGGTCAGGAGAATTGATAGGGAACAGTGTAGTAAAGAAAGCGAATGCCAGACTGAAGTTCCTGTATAGACAAGCACAGTGTCTACCTACTGAGGCTCGCAGGACCCTATGTCTAGCCCTTATACAATGCCATATGGATTACGCTTGCTCTTCATGGTACTCTGCCTTGACAAAAAAAACTTAAAGATAGACTGCAAATCACCCAGAACAAAATGGTAAGACAGAGTAAAACAACTGAAGCTAAATCATGTTTATAAAATTGCTCACAAACAATGTCCAGAATATCTTGCTGTCAATTTTGTCAAGGATGGGAACCACAACAATCATAGTACTAGGGGGAGAGAACACAACTTTGTAGTAGCCACAGTCAGTGGCCAGGCGTCAAACACCTTTTATTGTACAGCAATAAAGGAATGGAACAGACTTCCTGCACATGTCAAAGCCAGTCATAGCATGAACCAGTTCAAGAAGACTGCCAAAAGGTACCTAATAAATGTAGTGACAGAAAAGGAGTATTTTTTTTTTAGTTAACACACATGTAAACATTGTACCTTATTGTACCTTATTCAGGTTGCTTGCGGCCAACAGTAACAGCCTGGTTGATCAAGCCCTGATCCACCAAGAGGCCTGGTCACACACCGGGCCTCGGACACATGTACAATACTTCATTGTGGAAACGTATCGCCACATAGTGGTTTCATCAGTCTAATACAAAGAAAAATGGTGAAAATCACAAGGAGTTTGAGGTAATTAGTCCCTCACCTTCGAGTCGATGTAATCACACCATCAATCTTAATAAGAATACAGCAAGTATTGCATATGTGTCTTACTTATCAACTTATCGGTTCTCTTGAACCATTTATCTGTGTGTTGCAGAGGTGTGAGCAAAACTCACACCTCGGCAACACAGAGATAAATCGTTCATTAATTAACGATACACAGATAACACGCATATAGAAGAGAGAAGCTTACTGACTTTGTAATTGGTCCAAGCAGGACCGAAACGTCGTCTTAAGCTCCTCTCTTCTATGTGCGGGTTATTTGTGTATCGTTCCAGTCACGGTATTGTGACTTTTTCTGTTATTAAACAAAGATCCTGGACTTCCCCTTACGAAACAGACAAAACAAATACGATAGTAGTTATATACAACGTAGATTAATAGTGGAAAAATTAATATCTTATTAGAAGACAGGGGTACTTATGTGCCCCTTAGTTTACGTAACCAAATCCTTAAAAACTTAGTGACTCACAAGTTAGAAGCTGCGCAGGTGGCAGGGTCCTTGCCTGCTCCCTCAACTTTTTCTAAGTGACGCAGGAGAAAGTTGAGGGACGTTTTGCCCGCATCACACGGCGCACGCACATGGATTAGTGTACAAGAATGGTATACAATACCGACAAGATGAAATTGAGACACATTTGCAACACCTGACGTTACTATATAAGCGCCAGGATCCTTTCTTCTGCTTCAGAATCTCCACGACTGTGGTGGTGTTCGCACCTACTGCTAGGTTGAGGGACTGATTACCTCTATCTGTACATAGTTCTCCTGTCTTCAAGTTATGTCCTGGAATTTGTACTGATAAAGCCACTGGAGGGCGAAACGTCTACAATAAAGATACCCAGATGTTGCACATGTGTCTTAATTTCACTAGGAAACAGAAGGTTTATGAGAAAGCGGAAAATCCGTATGGGTCAATTATATTGCATTCTTAGGGAACATCAAACCCACAGGGGTCACATACTGCCTGAACAATGAGAGGAAATCATTAATATATTCATAGGGAAGCACTAAACCCGAATCTACCATGAAACACTATTAAATTCACTGAGAAGCGCAACACCCGAACGGGTCATACACCGCCGGGTGAAAACGAAATAATCAGGTTTGATTCAAGGAAACTGAGAGCAACTATAATTCCCTGGATCAAGAGCCCTTCACCAACCAACTAACATAACTAACAATGATTACATAAGTGATTTGCTGCTAGTCAATACGGGTTTAGAGCTCACCAGTAATAATAACTGCCCTTACAAGTCAGGTTTCATTTAAAAAGAGTGGAGCAGCTTGACAGGTGCTGGACGGTCACCTGAAGTCAGTACCTGATTAGCCGGGCTGTGGTTCACACGTCGGTTTACGTGCGACCAGCAGTAACAGCCTGGTTGATCAGACCCTGATCCACCATGAGGCCTGGTCTCAGACCGGGCAGCGGGGGCGTTGACCCTCAAAACCCTCTTCTTGCAAGTTGCTACCTCAACTCATTAAAAATTCAGTCCAGAGTGGCCTACAGCTGTAGTGGTGGCCTACAGCTGTAGTGGTGGCCTACAGCTGTAGCGGTGGCCTACAGCTGTAGTGGTGGCCTACAGCTGTAGTGGTGGTTTACAGCTGTAGTGGTGGCCTACAGCTGTAGTGGTGGCCTACAGCTGTAGTGGTGGCCTACAGCTGTAGTGGTGGCCTACAGCTGTAGTGGTGGCCTACAGCTGTAGCGGTGGCCTACAGCTGTAGTGGTGGCCTACAGCTGTAGTGGTGGCCTACAGCTGTAGTGGTGGCCTACAGCTGTAGCGGTGGCCTACAGCTGTAGTGGTGGCCTACAGCTGTAGTGGTGGCCTACAGCTGTAGTGGTGGCCTACAGCTGTAGCGGTGGCCTACAGCTGTAGCGTTGGCCTACAGCTGTAGCGGTGGCCTACAGCTGTAGTGGCCTACAGCTGTAGTGGTGGCCTACAGCTGTAGCGGTGGCCTACAGCTGTAGTGGTGGTAGTGGTGGCCTACAGCTGTAGTGGTGGCCTACAGCTGTAGCGGTGGCCTACAGCTGTAGTGGTGGCCTACAGCTGTAGTGGTGGCCTACAGCTGTAGCGGTGGCCTACAGCTGTAGCGGTGGCCTACAGCTGTAGCGGTGGCCTACAGCTGTAGCGGTGGCCTACAGCTGTAGCGGTGGCCTACAGCTGTAGCGGTGGCCTACAGCTGTAGTGGTGGCCTACAGCTGTAGTGGTGGCCTACAGCTGTAGCGGTGGCCTACAGCTGTAGTGGTGGCCTACAGCTGTAGTGGTGGCCTACAGCTGCAGTGGTGGCCTACAGCTGTAGTGGTGGCCTACAGCTGTAGTGGTGGCCTACAGCTGTAGTGGTGGCCTACAGCTGTAGTGGTGGCCTACAGCTGCAGTGGTGGCCTACAGCTGTAGTGGTGGCCAACAGCTGTAGTGGTGGCCTACAGCTGCAGTGGTGGCCTACAGCTGTAGTGGTGGCCTACAGCTGTAGTGGTGGCCTACAGCTGTAGTGGTGGCCTACAGCTGCAGTGGTGGCCTACAGCTGTAGTGGTGGCCTACAGCTGTAGTGGTGGCCTACAGCTGTAGTGGTGGCCTACAGCTGTAGTGGTGGCCTACAGCTGTAGTGGTGGCCTACAGCTGTAGTGGTGGCCTACAGCTGTAGCGGTGGCCTACAGCTGTAGCGGTGGCCTACAGCTGTAGTGGTGGCCTACAGCTGTAGTGGTGGCCTACAGCTGTAGTGGTGGCCTACAGCTGTAGTGGTGGCCTACAGCTGTAGCGGTGGCCTACAGCTGTAGTGGTGGCCTACAGCTGAAGTGGTGGCCTACAGCTGTAGCGGTGGCCAACAGCTGTAGTGGTGGCCTACAGCTGTAGTGGTGGCCTACAGCTGTAGTGGTGGCCTACAGCTGCAGTGGTGGCCTACAGCTGTAGTGGTGGCCTACAGCTGTAGTGGTGGCCTACAGCTGTAGTGGTGGCCTACAGCTGCAGTGGTGGCCTACAGCTGTAGCGGTGGCCTACAGCTGTAGTGGTGGCCTACAGCTGTAGTGGTGGCCTACAACTGTAGTGGTGGCCTACAGCTGCAGTGGTGGCCTACAGCTGTAGTGGTGGCCTACAGCTGTAGTGGTGGCCTACAGCTGGAGTGGTGGCCTACAGCGGTCGTGGTGGCCTACCGCTGTAGCGGTGGCCTACAGCTGTAGCGTTGGCCTACAGCTGTAGCGGTGGCCTACAGCTGTAGTGGTGGCCTACAGCTGTAGTGGTGGCCTCCAGCTGTAGCGGTGGCCTAGAGCTGTAGTGGTGGTAGTGGTGGCCTACAGCTGTAGTGGTGGCCTACAGCTGTAGCGGTGGCCTACAGCTGTAGTGGTGGCCTACAGCTGTAGTGGTGGCCTACAGCTGTAGCGGTGGCCTACAGCTGTAGCGGTGGCCTACAGCTGTAGCGGTGGCCTACAGCTGTAGCGGTGGCCTACAGCTGTAGCGGTGGCCTACAGCTGTAGTGGTGGCCTACAGCTGTAGTGGTGGCCTACAGCTGTAGCGGTGGCCTACAGCTGTAGTGGTGGCCTACAGCTGTAGTGGTGGCCTACAGCTGCAGTGGTGGCCTACAGCTGTAGTGGTGGCCTACAGCTGTAGTGGTGGCCTACAGCTGTAGTGGTGGCCTACAGCTGTAGTGGTGGCCTACAGCTGCAGTGGTGGCCTACAGCTGTAGTGGTGGCCAACAGCTGTAGTGGTGGCCTACAGCTGCAGTGGTGGCCTACAGCTGTAGTGGTGGCCTACAGCTGTAGTGGTGGCCTACAGCTGCAGTGGTGGCCTACAGCTGTAGTGGTGGCCTACAGCTGTAGTGGTGGCCTACAGCTGTAGTGGTGGCCTACAGCTGTAGTGGTGGCCTACAGCTGCAGTGGTGGCCTACAGCTGTAGTGGTGGCCAACAGCTGTAGTGGTGGCCTACAGCTGCAGTGGTGGCCTACAGCTGTAGTGGTGGCCTACAGCTGTAGTGGTGGCCTACAGCTGTAGTGGTGGCCTACAGCTGCAGTGGTGGCCTACAGCTGTAGTGGTGGCCTACAGCTGTAGTGGTGGCCTACAGCTGTAGTGGTGGCCTACAGCTGTAGTGGTGGCCTACAGCTGTAGTGGTGGCCTACAGCTGTAGCGGTGGCCTACAGCTGTAGCGGTGGCCTACAGCTGTAGTGGTGGCCTACAGCTGTAGTGGTGGCCTACAGCTGTAGTGGTGGCCTACAGCTGTAGTGGTGGCCTACAGCTGTAGCGGTGGCCTACAGCTGTAGTGGTGGCCTACAGCTGAAGTGGTGGCCTACAGCTGTAGCGGTGGCCAACAGCTGTAGTGGTGGCCTACAGCTGTAGTGGTGGCCTACAGCTGTAGTGGTGGCCTACAGCTGCAGTGGTGGCCTACAGCTGTAGTGGTGGCCTACAGCTGTAGTGGTGGCCTACAGCTGCAGTGGTGGCCTACAGCTGTAGTGGTGGCCTACACCTGTAGTGGTGGCCTACAGCTGTAGTGGTGGCCTACAGCTGTAATGGTGGCCTACAGCTGTAGTGGTGGCCTACAGCTGTAGTGGTGGCCTACAGCTGTAGTGGTGGCTTACAGCTGTAGTGGTGGCCTACAGCTGTAGTGGTGGCCTACAGCTGTAGTGGTGGCCTACAGCTGTAGTGGTGGCCTACAGCTGTAGTGGTGGCCTACAGCTGTAGTGGTGGCCTACAGCTGCAGTGGTGGCCTACAGCTGTAGTGGTGGCCTACACCTGTAGTGGTGGCCTACAGCTGTAGTGGTGGCCTACAGCTGTAATGGTGGCCTACAGCTGTAGTGGTGGCCTACAGCTGTAGTGGTGGCCTACAGCTGTAGTGGTGGCTTACAGCTGTAGTGGTGGCCTACAGCTGTAGTGGTGGCCTACAGCTGTAGTGGTGGCCTACAGCTGTAGTGGTGGCCTACAGCTGTAGTGGTGGCCTACAGCTGTAGTGGTGGCCTACAGCTGTAGTGGTGGCCTACAGCTGTAGTGGTGGCCTACACCTGTAGTGGTGGCCTACAGCTGTAGTGGTGGCCTACAGCTGTAGTGGCCTACACCTGTAGTGGTGGCCTACAGCTGTAGTGGTGGCCTACAGCTGTAGTGGTGGCTTACAGCTGTAGTGGTGGCCTACAGCTGTAGCGGTGGCCTACAGCTGTAGTGGTGGCCTACAGCTGTAGTGGTGGCCTACAGCTGTAGTGGTGGCCTACACCTGTAGTGGTGGCCTACAGCTGTAGTGGTGGCCTACAGCTGTAGTTGTGGCCTACACCTGTAGTGGTGGCCTACAGCTGTAGTGGTGGCCTACAGCTGTAGTGGTGGCCTACACCTGTAGTGGTGGCCTACAGCTGTAGTGGTGGCCTACAGCTGTAGTGGTGGCCTACAGCTGTAGTGGTGGCCTACAGCTGTAGTGGTGGCCTACAGCTGTAGTGGTGGCCTACAGCTGTAGTGGTGGCCTACACTTGTACTGGTGGCCTACACTTGTAGTGGTGGCCTACAGCTGTAGTGGTGGCCTCCACTTGTAGTGGTGGCCTACACTTGTAGTGGTGGCCTACACTTGTAGAGGTGGCCTACAGCTGTAGTGGTGGCCTACACTTGTAGTGGTGGCCTACACTTGTAGTGGTGGCCTACACTTGTAGTGGTGGCCTACACTTGTAGCGGTGGCCTACACTTGTAGCGGTGGCCTACACTTGTAGTGGTGGCCTACAGCTGTAGTGGTGGCCTACACTTGTAGTGGTGGCCTACAGCTGTAGTGGTGGCCTACACTTGTAGTGGTGGCCTACACTTGTAGTGGTGGCCTACACTTGTAGTGGTGGCCTACACTTGTAGTGGTGGCCTACACTTGTAGTGGTGGCCTACAGCTGTAGTGGTGGCCTACACTTGTAGTGGTGGCCTACACTTGTAGTGGTGGCCTACACTTGTAGTGGTGGCCTACACTTGTAGTGGTGGCCTACACTTGTAGTGGTGGCCTACACTTGTAGTGGTGGCCTACACTTGTAGTGGTGGCCTACACTTGTAGTGGTGGCCTAAACTTGTAGTGGTGGCCTACACTTGTAGTGGTGGCCTACACTTGTAGTGGTGGCCTACACTTGTAGTGGTGGCCTACACTTGTAGTGGTGTCCTACACTTGCAGTGGTGGCCTACACTTGTAGTGGTGGCCTACACTTGTAGTGGTGGCCTACAGCTGTAGTGGTGGCCTACACTTGTAGTGGTGGCCTACACTTGTAGTGGTGGCCTACACTTGTAGTGGTGGCCTACACTTGTAGTGGTGGCCTACACTTGTAGTGGTGGCCTACAGCTGTAGCGGTGGCCTACAGCTGTAGTGGTGGCCTACAGCTGTAGCGGTGGCCTACAGCTGTAGCGGTGGCCTACAGCTGTAGCGGTGGCCTACAGCTGTAGTGGTGGCCTACAGCTGTAGTGGTGGCCTACACTTGTAGTGGTGGCCTACACTTGTAGTGGTGGCCTACAGCTGTAGCGGTGGCCTACAGCTGTAGTGGTGGCCTGCAGCTGTAGTGGTGGCCTACAGCTGTAGTGGTGGCCTACACTTGTAGTGGTGGCCTACAGCTGTAGCGGTGGCCTACAGCTGTAGTGGTGGCCTACAGCTGTAGTGGTGGCCTACAGCTGTAGCGGTGGCCTACACCTGTAGTGGTGGCCTACAGCTGTAGCGGTGGCCTACACTTGTAGCGGTGGCCTACAGCTGTAGCGGTGGCCTACACTTGTAGTGGTGGCCTACAGCTGTAGTGGTGGCCTACAGCTGTAGCGGTGGCCTACACTTGTAGTGGTGGCCTACAGCTGTAGCGGTGGCCTACACTTGTAGTGGTGGCCTACAGCTGTAGCGGTGGCCTACACCTGTAGTGGTGGCCTACAGCTGTAGCGGTGGCCTACAGCTGTAGCGGTGGCCTACACCTGTAGTGGTGGCCTACAGCTGTAGCGGTGGCCTACAGCTGTAGTGGTGGCCTACATCTGTAGCGGTCGCCTACAGCTGTAGTGGTGGCCTACAGCTGTAGTGGTCACTTACAGTCACACTAACTACTGTGTAGAGGGCCAGTCAGTCAGTGGTCTCTGCTGATTGTACCACCTACTGTCATACCCTGACTCCAGCTGCCACTGGAAGATCAGCAGTGGTCACTGCTGCCCCGAGTCCCCTTAGTAATACACAGACCACTGACTCCTGCCAGTGATCGCTGGTAGCAGAAACCAGAACTAGCAAGCTAGTGGTCACTGCTGCTATGGTATCCCCACAGTGGCACTCACAGTGGTCACTGCTGCCATGGTATCCCCACAGTAGTACTCACAGTGGTCACTGCTGCCATGGTATCCCCACAGCGGCACTCACAGTGGTCACTGCTGCCATGGTATCCCAACAGCGGCACTCACAGTGGTCACTGCTGCCATGGTATCCCCACAGCGGCACTCACAGTGGTCACTGCTGCCATGGTATCCCCACAGCGGCACTCACAGTGGTCACTGCTGCCATGGTATCCCCACAGCGGCACTCACAGTGGTCACTGCTGCCATGGTATCCCCACAGCGGCACTCACAGTGGTCACTGCAACCGTGGTATCCCCACAGTGGCACTCACAGTGGTCACTGTTACCATGTTCCACCATACTGACCCTCAGACGACTGAATTTGGAAAAAGTCCGACATTGGTTACTTGTCGACCAGAGTGACACTAATATGGGAGAGCAGAACTAGTGTGTCTTACACACACACTGACATATTCCCATGTTTATACTCTCACATAGCGCATAAGACTACCAAGAAACTCGTGGCTGCTTACAAGAAGGAACTTGACAAGTTCCTAAATCAGTTCCTGATCACCGGAGTGTGGCTCATACGTTGACCTATTGTGTTACTGTGACTATTGTGTTGCTGTGGCTACTGTGTTACTGTGACTACTGTGTTGCTGTGGCTATTGTGTTACTGTGACTATTGTGTTGCTGTGGCTGTGTTGCTGTGGCTACTGTGTTACTGTGACTACTGTGTTGCTGTGGCTATTGTGTTGCTGTGACTGTGTTGCTGTGGCTATTGTGTTACTGTGACTACTGTGTTGGTGTGGCTATTGTGTTACTGTGACTACTGTGTTGGTGTGGCTGTGTTGCTGTGGCTACTGTGTTACTGTAACTATTGTGTTGCTGTGACTACTGTGTTGCTGTGACTACTGTGTTGCTGTGACTACTGTGTTGCTGACTACTGTGTCGCTGTGACTACTGTGTCGCTGTGACTACTGTGTTGCTGTGACTACTGTGTTGCTGTGACTACTGTGTTGCTGTGACTACTGTGTTGCTGTGACTACTGTGTTGCTGTGACTACTGTGTTGCTGTGACTACTGTATTGCTGTGACTACTGTGTTGCTGTGACTACTGTGTTGCTGTGACTACTGTCTTGCTGTGACTACTGTCTTGCTGTGACTACTGTGTTGCTGTGGCTGTGTTGCTGTGGCTAATGTGTTACTGTGACTACTGTGTTGCTGTGGCTATTGTGTTGCTGTGACTGTGTTGCTGTGGCTATTGTGTTGCTGTGGCTATTGTGTTGCTGTGAATACTGTGTTGCTGTGGCTGTGTTGCTGTGGCTACTGTGTTACTGTGACTACTGTGTTGCCGTGACTACTGTGTTGCTGTCACTACTGTGTTGCTGTGGCTGTGTTGCTGTGGCTACTGTGTTACTGTGACTACTGTGTTGCTGTGATTACTGTGTTGCCGTGACGGTGTTGCTGTGACTACTGTGTTGATGTGACTACTGTGTTGCTGTGACTACTGTGTTGCCGTGACTGTGTTGCTGTGACTACTGTGTTGATGTGACTACTGTGATGCTGTGACTACTGTGTTGCTGTGACTACTGTGATGCTGTGACTACTGTGTTGCTGTGACTGTGTTGCTGTGACTACTGTGTTGCTGTGACTGTGTTGCTGTGACTACTGTGTTGCTGTGACTACTGTGTTGCTGTGACTACTGTGTTGCCGTGACTGTGTTGCTGTGACTACTGTGTTGATGTGACTGTGTTGCTGTGACTACTGTGTTGATGTGACTACTGTGTTGCTGTGACTGTGTTGCTGTGACTACTGTGTTGCCGTGACTGTGTTGCTGTGACTACTGTGTTGCTGTGACTACTGTGTTGCTGTGACTACTGTGTTGCTGTGACTACTGTGTTGCTGTGACTACTGTGTTGCTGTGGCTATTGTGTTGCTGTGACTGTGTTGCTGTGACTACTGTGTTGCTGTGACTACTGTGTTGCTGTGACTACTGTGCTGCTGTAGCTATTGTGTTGCTGTGACTACTGTGTTGCTGTGACTACTGTGCTGCTGTAGCTATTGTGTTGCTGTGGCTATTGTGTTGCTGTGACTACTGTGTTGCTGTGGCTATTGTGTTGTCGTGACTACTGTGTTGCTGTGACTACTGTGTTGCTGTGACTACTGTGCTGCTGTGACTGTGTTGCTGTGACTGCTGTGTTGCTGTGACTACAGTGTTGCTGTGACTATTGTGTTGCTGTGACTATTGTGTTGCTGTGACTACTGTGTTGCTGTGACTACTGTGTTGCTGTGACTACTGTGTTGCTGTGACTGTTGCTGTGACTGTGTTGCTGTGACTACTGTGTTGCTGTGACTACTGTTTTGCTGTGACAACTGTGTTGCTGTGACTACTGTGTTGCTGTGACTATTATGTTGCTGTGACTGCTGTGTTGCTGTGACTGCTGTGTTGCTGTGACAATTATGTTGCTGTGACTATTATGTTGCTGTGACTGTGTTGCTGTGACTATTGTGTTGCTGTGACTACTGTGTTGCTGTGACTACTGTGTTGCTGTGACTACTGTGTTGCTGTGACTACTGTGTTGCTGTGACTTGTGTTGCTGTGGCTATTGTGTTGCTGTGATTGTGTTGCTGTTGCTATTGGGTTGCTTTGACTATTGTGTTGCTGTGACTACTGTGTTGCTGTGACTTGTGTTGCTGTGTCTATTGTGTTGCTGTGACTACTGTGTTGCTGGGACTACTGTGTTGCTGTGACTACTGTGTTGCTGGGACTACTGTGTTGCTGTGACTGTGCTGCTTTGGCTATTGTGTTGCTGTGACTACTGTGTTGCTATGACTACTGTGTTGCTGTGACTGTGTTGCTGTGGCTATTGTGTTGCTGTGACTACTGTGTTTCTGTGGCTATTGTGTTGCTGTGACTGTGTTGCTGTGACTACTGTGTTGCTGTGACTATTGTGTTGGTGTGGCTACTGTGACTACTGTGTTGCTGTGAATACTGTGTTGCTGTGACTGTTGCTGTGGCTACTGTGTTGCTGTCACTGTGTTACTGTGACTACTGTGTTGCTGTGACTACTGTGCAGCTGTGACTGTGCTGCTGTGACTACTGTGTTGCTGTGGCTATTGTGTTGCTGTGACTGTGTTGCTGTGACTACTGTGTTGCTGTGGCTATTGTGTTGCTGTGACTGTGCTGCTGTCACTACTGTGTTGCTGTGACTACTGTGTTGCTGTGGCTATTGTGTTGCTGTGATTACTGTGTTGCTGTGGCTATTGTGTTGCTGTGACTAATGTGTTCCTGTGACTACTGCGTTGCTGTGACTACTGTGTTGCTGTGACTGTGTTGGTGTGACTGTGTTGCTGTGACTGTGTTTCTGTGACTACTGTGTTGCTGTGACTACTGTGTTGTTGTGACTACTGTGTTGCTGTGACTATTGTTTTGCTGTGACTGTGTTGCTGTGACTACTGTGTTGCTGTGACTACTGTATTGCTGTGACTACTGTGTTGCTGTGACTATTGAGTTGCTGTGACTATTGTTTTGCTGTGACTGTGTTGCTGTTACTACTGTGATGCTGTGACTGTGTTGCTGTGGCTTTTGTGTTGCTGTGACTATTGTGTTGCTGTAACTATTGTGCTGCTGTGACTACTGTGTTGCTGTGACTACTGTGTTGCTGTGACGACTGTGTTGCTGTGACTAGTGTGTTGCTGTGACTAGTGTTGCTGTGACTATGTTGCTGTGACTATTATGTTGCTGTGACTATTATGTTGCTGTGACTACTGTGTTGCTGTGACTATTGTGTTGCTGTGACTATTGTGTTGCTGTGACTACTGTGTTGCTGTGACTGTGTTGCTGTGACTACTGTGTTGCTGTGACTGTGTTGCTGTGATTACTGTGTTGCTGTAGCTAGTGTGTTGCTGTGACTACTGTGACTATTGTGTTGCTGTGGCTATTGTGTTGCTGTGACTACTGTGTTGCTGTGGCTATTGTGTTGCTGTTACTACTGTTTTGCTGTGACTATTGCGTTGCTGGGGCTATTGTGTTGCTGTGACTACTGTGATGCTGTGGCTATTGTGTTGCTGTGACTACTGTGTTGCTTTGGCTATTGTGTTGCTGTGACTGTGGTGCTGTGGCTATTGTGTTGCTGTGGCTATTGTGTTGCTGTGACTACTGTGTTGCTGTGACTAGTGTGTTGCTGTGACTATTGTGTTGTTGTGACTATTGTGTTGCTGTGACTACTGTGTTGCTGTGACTATTGTGTTGCTGTGACTACTGTGTTGCTGTGTCTGTGTTGCTGTGACTACTGTGTTACTGTGGCTATTGTGTTGCTGTGACTACTGTGTTGCTGTGTCTGTGTTGCTGTGACTACTGTGTTGCTGTGGCTATTGTGTTGCTGTGACTACTGTGTTGCTGTGGCTATTGTGTTGCTGTGACTACTGTGTTGCTTTGGCTATTGTGTTGCTGTGACTGTGTTGCTGTGGCTATTGTGTTGCTGTGGCTATTGTGTTGCTGTGACTACTGTGTTGCTGTGACTATTGTGTTGTTGTGACTATTGTGTTGCTGTGACTACTGTGTTGCTGTGACTATTGTGTTGCTGTGACTACTGTGTTGCTGTGTCAGTGTTGCTGTGACTACTGTGTTACTGTGGCTATTGTGTTGCTGTGACTACTGCGTTACTGTAACTACTGTGTTGCTGTGTCTGTGTTGCTGTGACTACTGTGTTGCTGTGGCTATTGTGTTGTTGTGACTACTGTGTTGCTGTGACTACTCTGCTGCTGTGACTGTGTTGTTGTGACTGCTGTGTTGCTGTGACTACTGTGTTGCTGTAACTACTGTTTTGCTGTGACTACTGTGTTGCTGTGACTATTGTGTTGCTGTGACTATTGTGTTGCTGTGACTACTGTGTTGCTGTGACTACTGTGTTGCTGTGTCTGTGTTGCTGTGACTACTGTGTTGCTGTGTCTGTGTTGCTGAGACTACTTTGTTGCTGTGACTACTGTGTTGCTGTGACTACTGTGTTGCTGTGACAACTGTGTTGCTGTGACTACTGTTGCTGTGACTACTGTGTTGCTGTGACTGTGTTGCTGTGACTGTGTTGCTGTGACTGTGTTGCTGTGACTACTGTGTTGCTGTGACAACTGTGTTGCTGTGACTACTGTTGCTGTGACTACTGTGTTGCTGTGACTGTGTTGCTGTGACTGTGTTGCTGTGACTGTGTTGCTGTGACTGTGTTGCTGTGACTGTGTTGCTGTGACTACTGTGTTGCTGTGACTATTATGTTGCTGTGACTACTGTGTTGCTGTGACTATTGTGTTGCTGTGACTACTGTGTTGCTGTGACTATTGTGTTGCTGTGACTACTGTGTTTCTGTGACTACTGTGTTGCTGTGACTACTGTGTTTCTGTGGCTATTGTGTTGCTGTGACTACTGTGTTGCTGTGACTATTGTGTTGCTGTGACTACTGTGTTGCTGTGACTACTGTGTTGCTGTGACTACTGTGTTGCTGTGACTACTGTGTTTCTGTGACTATTGTGTTGCTGTGACTGTGTTGCTGTGACTGTGTTGTTGTTGCTATTGTGTTGCTTTGACTATTGTGTTGCTGTGCCTATTGTGTTGTTGTGACTACTGTGTTGCTGTGGCTATTGTGTTGCTGTGACAACTGTGTTGCTGTGGCTATTGTGTTGCTGTGACTACTGTGTTGCTGTGGCTATTGTGTTGCTGTGACAACTGTGTTGCTGTGGCTATTGTGTTGCTGTGACTACTGTGTTGCTGTGGCTATTGTGTTGCTGTGACAACTGTGTTGCTGTGGCTATTGTGTTGCTGTGGCTATTGTGTTGCTGAGACTACTGTGTTGCTGTGACTACTGTGTTGCTGTGGCTATTGTGTTGCTGTGACTACTGTGTTGCTGTGACTGTGTTGCTGTGGCTATTGTGTTGCTGTGGCTATTGTGTTGCTGTGACTGTGTTGCTGTGGCTATTGTGTTGCTGTGGCTATTGTGTTGCTGTGACTGTGCTTCTGTGACTATTGTGTTGCTGTGGCTACCGTGTTGCTGTGACTACTGTGTTGCTGTGACGACTGTGTTTCTGTGACTATTGTGTTGCTTTGACTACTGTGTTGCTGTGGCTACTGTGTTGCTGTGACTACAGTGTTGCTGTGACTACTGTGTTGCTGTGACTATTGTGTTGCAGTGACTACTGTGTTGCTGTGACTACGGTGTTGCTGTGACTACTGTGTTGCTGTGACTACTGTGTTGCTGTGACTACTGTGTTGCTGTGACTACTGTGTTGCTTTGGCTATTGTGTTGCTGTGACTACTGTGTTGCTGTGGCTATTGTGTTGCTGTGACTACTGTGTTTCTGTGGCTATTCTGTTGCTGTGACTACTGTGTTGCTGTGACTACTGTGTTGCTGTGACTACTGTGTTGCTGTGACTACTGTGTTGCTGTGACTACTGTGTTGCTGTGACTGTGTTGCTGTGACTACTGTGTTGCTGTGACTGTTACTGTGGCTACTGTGTTGCTGTGACTGTGTTGCTGTGACTGTGTTGCTGTGACTGTGTTGCTGTGACTACTGTGTTGCTGTGGCTATTGTGTTGCTGTGACTATTTTGTTGCTGTGACTGTGTTGCTGTGACTACTGTGTTGCTGTGGCTATTGTGTTGCTGTGACTACTGTGTTGCTGTGGCTATTGTGTTGCTGTGACTGTGTTGCTGTGACTATTGTGTTGCTGTGACTATTGTTTTGCTGTGACTGTGTTGCTGTGACTACTGTGTTGCTGTGACTACTGTGTTTCTGTGGCTATTGTGTTGCTGTGACTACTGTGTTGCTGTGACTACTGTGTTGCTGTGACTACTGTGTTGCTGTGACTACTGTGTTGCTGTGACTATTGTTTTGCTGTGACTGTGTTGCTGTGACTACTGTGTTGCTGTGACTATTGTGTTGCTGTGACTACTGTGTTGCTGTGACTATTATGTTGCTGTGACTATTATGTTGCGGTGACTACTGTGTTGCTGTGACTATTATGTTGCTGTGACTATTATGTTGCTGTGACTACTGTGTTGCTGTGACTACTGTTGCTGTGACTACTGTGTTGCTGTGACAACTGTGTTGCGGTGACTACTGTGTTGCTGTGACTATTATGTTGCTGTGACTATTATGTTGCTGTGACTACTGTGTTGCTGTGACTGTGTTGCTGTGACTGTGTTGCTGTGACTGTGTTGCTGTGCTGTGTTGCTGTGTTGCTTTGACTACTGTGTTGCTGTGACTACTGTGTTGCTGTGACTATTGAGTTGCTGTGACTACTGTGTTGCTGTGACTACTGTGTTGCTGTGACTACTGTGTTTCTGTGGCTATTGTGTTGCTGTGACTACTGTGTTGCTGTGACTATTATGTTGCTGTGACTATTATGTTGCTGTGACTACTGTGTTGCTGTGACTATTGTGTTGCTGTGACTACTGTGTTGCTGTGACTACTGTGTTGCTGTGACTACTGTGTTGCTGTGACTACTGTGTTGCTGTGACTACTGTGTTGCTGTGACCAATGTGTTGCTGTGACTATTGTGTTGCTGTGACTACTGTGTTGCTGTGACTATTGAGTTGCTGTGACTACTGTGTTGCTGTGACTACTGTGTTGCTGTGACTAACGTGTTGCTGTGACTAGTGTTGCTGTGACTAGTGTGTTGCTGTGACTATTATGTTGCTGTGACTACTGTGTTGCTGTGACTACTGTGTTGCTGTGACTACTGTGTTGCTGTGACTACTGTGTTGCTGTGACTTATGTTGCTGTGACTATTATGTTGCTGTGACTAATGTGTTGCTGTGACTACTGTGTTGCTGTGACTACTGTGTTGTTGTGACTACAGTGTTGCTGTTACTGCTGTGTTGCTGTGACTAGTGTTGCTGTGACTACTGTGTTCCTGTGACTTATGCTGCTGTGACTATTATGTTGCTGTGACTACTGTGTTGCTGTGACTACTGTGTTGCTGTGATTGTGTTGCTGTGCTGTGTTGCTGTGACTACTGTGTTGCTGTGACTTCTGTGTTGCTGTGACTACTGTGTTGCTGTGACTACTGTGTTGCTGTAGCTACTGTGTTGCTGTGACTACTGTGTTGCTGTGACTACTAAGTTGCTGTGACTACTGTGTTGCTGTGACTACTGTGTTGCTGTGACCACTGTGTTGCTGTAACTACTGTGTTGCTGTAACTACTGTGTTGCTGTGACTGTGTTGCTGTGACTACTGTGTTGCTGTGACTATTGAGTTGCTGTGACTACTGTGTTGCTGTGACCAATGTGTTGCTGTGACCAATGTGTTGCTGTAACTACTGTGTTGCTGTAACTACTGTGTTGCTGTGACTGTGTTGCTGTGACTACTGTGTTGCTGTGACTACTGTGTTGCTGTGACTGTGTTGCTGTGACTACTGTGTTGCTGTGACTACTGTGTTGCTGTGACTACTGTGTTGCTGTGACTACTGTGTTTCTGTGGCTATTGTGTTGCTGTGACTACTGTGTTGCTGTGACTATTATGTTGCTGTGACTATTATGTTGCTGTGACTACTGTGTTGCTGTGACTATTGTGTTGCTGTGACTATTGTGTTGCTGTGACTATTGTGTTGCTGTGACTACTGTGTTGCTGTGACTACTGTGTTGCTGTGACTACTGTGTTGCTGTGACTACTGTGTTGCTGTGACTGTGTTGCTGTGACTGTGTTGCTGTGACTATTGTGTTGCTGTGACTACTGTGTTGCCGTGACTGTGTTGCTGTGACTACTGTGTTGCTGTGTCTACTGTGTTGCTGTGACTATTGAGTTGCTGTGACTACTATGTTGCTGTGACTACTGTGTTGCTGTGACTATTGAGTTGCTGTGACTACTGTGTTGCTGTGACTAACGTGTTGCTGTGACTAGTGTTGCTGTGACTAGTGTGTTGCTGTGACTATTATGTTGCTGTGACTACTGTGTTGCTGTGACTACTGTGTTGCTGTGACTACTGTGTTGCTGTGACTACTGTGTTGCTGTGACTAATGTGTTGCTGTGACTACTGTGTTGCTGTGACTACTGTGTTGATGTGACTACAGTGTTGCTGTGACTAATGTGTTGCTGTGACTACTGTGTTGCTGTGACTACTGTGTTGCTGTGACTATGCTGCTGTGACTATTATGTTGCTGTGACTACTGTGTTGCTGTGACTACTGTGTTGCTGTGATTGTGTTGCTGTGCTGTGTTGCTGTGACTACTGTGTTGCTGTGACTTCTGTGTTGCTGTGACTACTGTGTTGCTGTGACTACTGTGTTGCTGTGACTACTGTGTTGCTGTAGCTACTGTGTTGCTGTGACTACTGTGTTGCTGTGACTAATGAGTTGCTGTGACTACTGTGTTGCTCTGACTACTGTGTTGCTGTGACCACTGTGTTGCTGTAACTACTGTGTTGCTGTAACTACTGTGTTGCTGTGACTGTGTTGCTGTGACTACTGTGTTGCTGTGACTATTGAGTTGCTGTGACTACTGTGTTGCTGTGACTACTGTGTTGCTGTGACTACTGTGTTGCTGTGACTATTATGTTGCTGTGACTATTATGTTGCTGTGACTACTGTGTTGCTGTGACTATTGTGTTGCTGTGACTATTGTGTTGCTGTGACTACTGTGTTGCTGTGACTACTGTGTTGCTGTGACTACTGTGTTGCTGTGACTATTGTGTTGCTGTGACTACTGTGTTGCTGTGACTACTGTGTTGCTGTGACTACTGTGTTGCTGTGACTACTGTGTTGCTGTGACTACTGTGTTGCTGTGACTACTGTGTTGCTGTGACTACTGTGTTGCTGTGACTACTGTGTTGCTGTGACTACTGTGTTGCTGTGACTACTGTGTTGCTGTGACTACTGTGTTGCTGTGACTATTGAGTTGCTGTGACTACTGTGTTGCTGTGACTACTGTGTTGCTGTGACTACTGTGTTGCTGTGACTACTGTGTTGCTGTGACTATTGAGTTGCTGTGACTACTATGTTGCTGTGACTACTGTGTTGCTGTGACTACTGTGTTGCTGTGACTACTGTGTTGCTGTGACCACTGTGTTGCTGTGACTACTGTGTTGCTGTGACTATGTTGCTGTGACTACTGTGTTGCTGTGTCTACTGTGTTGCCGTGACTATTGAGTTGCTGTGACTACTGTGTTGCTGTGACTACTGTGTTGCTGTGACTACTGTGTTGCTGTGACTACTGTGTTGCGTGCGGCAAGCAGTAACAACCTGAACAATGAGGGACTAAAGCAACACTTGGGAATGTTTACCATGGAAATGTTTCTCCAGCCAGCGGCTTCATCAGTCCAATACAGAGAAGAACGGTGGAAGAGTAGTAGGAGTGTCAGGTAATCAGTCCCTCGTCGAGGAGTCGATGAATTCAGCCCAACAGTCTTCTCTGTAATGGACTGAATAAGTCACTGACTGGCGAAGAGTTACCATAATAAAGTTACACAAATATTGCAAGTCTCATTTCTTCAACTTGTACAGTAACAGCCTGGTTGGTCAGGTTTTGAACCACCAGGTGGATGTCGACTCCCTAAAACATCCCTGGAGTAGCTTCCCTGATCCAGTCAACACAGAGGAGGACACACGCTGTGCCAGGGGCATTGATGTCATGACTCAGCCTCTGAGAATGGTGGAGGGGCATTGATGTCATGACTCAGCCTCTGAGAATGGTGGAGGGGCATTGATGTCATGACTCAGCCTCTGAGAATGGTGGAGGGGCATTGATGTCATGACTCAGCCTCTGAGAATGGTGGAGGGGCATTGATGTCATGACTCAGTCTCTGAGAATGGTGGAGGGGCATTGATGTCATGACTCAGCCTCTGAGAATGGTGGAGGGGCACTGATGTCATGACTCAGCCTCTGAGAATGGTGGAGGGACATTGATGTCATGACTCAGCCTCTGAGAATGGTGGAGGGACATTGATGTCATGACTCAGCCTCTGAGAATGGTGGAGGGACATTGATGTCATGACTCAGCCTCTGAGAATGGTGGAGGGGCATTGATGTCGTGACTCAGCCTCTGAGAATGTTGGAGGGACATTGATGTCATGACTCAGCCTCTGAGAATGGTGGAGGGACATTGATGTCATGACTCAGCCTCTGAGAATGGTGGAGGGACATTGATGTCATACATTGACTTAATATTACTTAATATCAATATATATTTTTTTCCTTACGTTCAAAATGATTTTTTGCAGAATTACGGCACCAAAAATTTTACACTCTGCTTATTCGGCTCCATCTGAGATCATATATCCCAGCATGACTCGAGTCTGGAACACATCTGAGATCATATATACCCAGGATGACTCGAGTCTGGAACACATCTGAGATCCTATATCCCAGCATGACTCGAGTCTGGAACACATCTGAGATCCTATATCCCAGCATGACTCGAGTCTGGAACACATCTGAGATCATATATACCCAGGATGACTCGAGTCTGGAACACATCTGAGATTATATATATCCAGGATGACTCGAGTCTGGAACACATCTGAGATCCTATATACCCAGGATGACTCGAGTCTGGAACACATCTGAGATCCTATATACCCAGGATGACTCGAGTCTGGAACACATCTGAGATCCTATATACCCAGGATGACTCGAGTCTGGAACACATCTGAGATTATATATACCCAGGATGACTCGAGTCTGGAACACATCTGAGATCATATATACCCAGGATGACTCGAGTCTGGAACACATCTGAGATCATATATACCCAGGATGACTCGAGTCTGGAACACATCTGAGATCCTATATACCCAGGATGACTCGAGTCTGGAACACATCTGAGATCATATATACCCAGGATGACTCGAGTATGGAACACATTCGTACAGCATAATGATGTCAACGAGATAAAGTCAGTTGATCAAATGAAAATGCTGGCCCACAGATGGCTCCAACTTCATCCTGTTCCCTACTTATATGTCTCATAACAATAAAAATGCTTTCAAATGAGCTGATGTAGGTAACAGCTCTTAGCTTGCCAATAAAGTTAGGAATCCTTGCCAATAAAGTTAGGAATCTGACATAGACAAGGATGTCAGCCACAGCACCGTGTCTTCCTTTGCAGATGACACCCGAATCTGCATGACAGTGTCTTCCATTGCAGACACTGCAAAGCTCCAGGCAGACATCAACCAAATCTTTCAGTGGGCTGCAGAAAACAATATGAAGTTCAACGATGAGAAATTTCAATTACTCAGATATGGTAAACACGAGGAAATTAAATCTTCATCAGAGTACAAAACAAATTCTGGCCACAAAATAGAGCGAAACACCAACGTCAAACACCTGGGAGTGATCATGTCGGAGGATCTCACCTTCAAGGACCATAACATTGTATCAATCGCATCTGCTAGAAAAATGACAGTATGGATAATGAGAACCTTCAAAACTAGGGATGCCAAGCCCATGATGACACTCTTCAGGTCACTTGTTCTATCTAGGCTGGAATATTGCTGCACACTAACAGCACCTTTCAAGGCAGGTGAAATTGCTGATCTAGAAAATGTACAGAGAACCTTCACGACGTGCATAACGGAGATAAAACACCTCAATTACTGGGAGCGCTTGAGGTTCCTAAAACTGTATTCCCTGGAACGCAGGCGGGAGAGATACATGATTATATACACCTGGAAAATCCTAGAGGGACTAGTACCGAACTTGCAAACGAAAATCACTCACCACGAAAGCAAAAGACTTGGCAGACGATGCAACATCCCCCCAATGAAAAGCAGGGGTGTCACTAGCACGTTAAGAGACCATACAATAAGTGTCAGGGGCCTGAGACTGTTCAACTGCCTCCCAGCATACATAAGGGGGATTACCAACAGACCCCTGGCAGTCTTGAAGCTGGCACTGGACAAGCACCTAAAGTCGGTTCCTGACCAGCCGGGCTGTGGCTCGTTCGTTGGTTTGCGTGCAGCCAGCAGTAACAGCCTGGTTGATCAGGCTCTGATCCACCAGGAGGCCTGGTCACAGACCGGGCCACGGGGGCGTTGACCCCCGGAACTCTCTCCAGGTAAACTCCTGGTAAACTCCACGTGACAATATAGCAGGAAAAGATGCATTTCCTTCTTAAATCGCTTGACCAAGAAAATTATTATTATAATCAAAAAGAAGCGCTAAGCCACAAGGGCTATACAGCGCTGCAGGGTAGGGAAGGAAGCGAGGGTATTGGATGGCAGAAGGGAGGAGGGATGATCAGTAGGTTACAGAAAAGAGCAGGGCAGGGGATAGTACGGGGGTACAGAGTAGCAAGAGATTGAAGTAGAAAGGGCTGAAGGTATCAGAATTTGTGAAGTAAGTCAGTTGTTGTCAAAAAGTCAATGAGAGAGTCCGGATGTAAGGTGGGTCCATCAGCGAGAAGGGAAGGTAAAGAGAGAGCAGCAGAGCGAAGACGACGACAGAGGTAAATTCTGCGTGCTCGTTGATAAAGTGGGCAGTCCAACAGAATGTGGCTGACTGATAATGGAGCTTGGCAATTCTCACAGAGAGGAGCAAGACGCCTCTCCATGAGATATCCATGAGTAAGATGAGTATGGCCAATGCGAAGACGGGAGAGTGTAGTCTCCCAACCTCGACACTGGTGATAAGAAGACGGCCAGTAACCTATACTCGGTTTAATAGATTAAAGTTTGTTGCCGAGCATAGTAGACCAACGTTGTTGCCAATGGGTGTGAAGGTGGGAAGATATTGCAGCAAAATAGTCCGTAAATGGAATACCTCTATAAGAAACTGGTAGGTCATGTACTGCTGACCGCGCAGCAGTGTCTGCCTGTTCATTGCCCTGTACGTCAACATGACCAGGGACCCAACAAAAAACAATATCTTTATGCTTGGTAAAGATGCGGCGTAGCCAAAGTTGGATACGGAGGACTAAGGGGTGAGGTGTATCAAATTTTTGTATAGCCTGTAAAGCACTAAGGGAGTCTGAGACAACCACAAATGATGACACAGGCATAGATGCAATACGGATAAGTGCTGTAAGGATGGCATATAATTCAGCAGTAAAAATACTAGCCAAAGATAGTAACTGCCCTTGTACGACGCTGTCCGGAAACACTGCTGCGAATCCTATGCCGTCAGAAGACTTAGAGCCATCTGTGTACACAGCAATGGCATGAGAATGAGAGTGAAAGTGGTCAAGAAAAAGAGAGCGGGAAGCGACCATAGACAGTTGGGCTTTCGAGCAAGGGAGGGAGAAAGAACAAACTCGAACAGCTGGAACTTCCCAGGGGGGTAGGGAAAAGTGAGATGCTACATGTACATAGAAAGGTGGTAGTTGAAGAGAAGACAAGAGCGAATGAAGGCGAAGAGAGAAGGGACGGAGTAAACAGGGGCGGCGAACAAATAAAGAATGTCTACTAATATCAGTGACCATTCTATAAATGGAAGGATTGCGGAGATCATGAGAGCGTACATAGTAGCGCAGGCAATGGGCATCACGGCGATAGGATAAGGATGGAACGTTCGCTTCTGCATAGAGGCTCTCGACAGGGGAAGAGCGGAAAGCACCAAGGCATAAACGTAATCCTTGGTGATGAATGGGGTTAAGGCTAGAGAGAGTAGCAGGAGATGCCGCTGAATAGATCTGGTCACCATAATCAAGTTTCGATAAAATAAGGGTGGAATGTAGGCGAAGGAGGGTTCGACGATCAGCTCCCCACGAAAGATGAGCAAGGGTTTTAAGAAGGTTCAGCCGGCTGTGACAAGTTGCCTTCAGAGAGGTAATGTGAGGTTTCCAGGATAACCTACGATCAAAGAGGAGGCCCAGAAACTTGACTGTATCACGTTCAGGGATACAGGAGCCATAGAGGTACAAAGGATGATCGGAGATGACAGAGCGTCTAGTGAAAGTAATTTGGCGGGTTTTAGTGCTGGAAAATTTAAACCCACGTGTGGTGGCCCAATTGGAAACACGGTCGATTGCATGTTGGAGAGAAACTGTAATGAGGTGACAGCCAGCGCCTGCACAGGCAATAGCGAAGTCATCAACATAGAGTGATGACCAAATATTTGATGGAAGACTAGAGGCCAAATCATTAATAGCAAGGAGAAAAAGTGTTGTGCTCAGAACACATCCCTGGGGGACACCTTCAGCTTGGATAAAGTCCGGGGAGAGCACATTATTAACCCGAACACGGAAATGCCTGTCAGTTAAAAAGTTCTTAAGGAAGGATGGTAGATTGCCTCGAAGGCCTAAGGAGTGGGCTTGGGCTAAAATATTATACCTCCAAGTTGTGTCATATGCCTTCTCAAGGTCAAAATATATGGCAATAACTGAGTGGTTATTCGCAAAGGCATTACGAACATACGTATCAAAGCATAGTAAGGGGTCTATGGTAGAACGTCCCTTACGAAAGCCATATTAACGAGTGGAGAGACTGTTGTGTGTCTCTAAATACCACACTAAACGTCTATTTACTAGGCATTCCATTACTTTGCAAACTGCACTGGTAAGAGCAATGGGACGATAGTGAGAGGTTTCATGTCCCGTAGTAAGCCATACCCCCGGCCGGGATTGAACCCGCGGTCATAGAGTCTCAAAACTCCAGCCCGTCGCGTTAGCCACTAGACCAGCTAGCCACAATAAGATTCATCCAACTAGGTATATTTCTACACCATAGGAAAGTTAGCACAGGCACCTCTGTGACCACAAATGCAAGTTTTTACAGACGAATCTCCAGCTAGCGTGGCCGTGACGAACTCTAGCTCAAGTCCCTTCACTGCCGTCAACATGACTCAAGAAATCGTAATGACACGATTGCAAATAAACCATACCCCCGGCCGGGATTGAACCCGCGGTCATAGAGTCTCAAAACTCGTCTGTAAAAACTTGCATTTGTGGTCACAGAGGTGCCTGTGCTAACTTTCCTATGGTGTAGAAATATACCTAGTTGGATGAATCTTATTGTGGCTAGCTGGTCTAGTGGCTAACGCGACGGGCTGGAGTTTTGAGACTCTATGACCGCGGGTTCAATCCCGGCCGGGGGTATGGTTTATTTGCAATCGTGTCATTACGATTTCTTGAGTCATGTTGACGGCAGTGAAGGGACTTGAGCTAGAGTTCGTCACGGCCACGCTAGCTGGAGATTCGTCTGTAAAAACTTGCATTTGTGGTCACAGAGGTGCCTGTGCTAACTTTCCTATGGTGTAGAAATATACCTAGTTGGATGAATCTTATTGTGGCTAGCTGGTCTAGTGGCTAACGCGACGGGCTGGAGTTTTGAGACTCTATGACCGCGGGTTCAATCCCGGCCGGGGGTATGGTTTATTTGCAATCGTGTCATTACGATTTCTTGAGTCATGTTGACGGCAGTGAAGGGACTTGAGCTAGAGTTCGTCACGGCCACGCTAGCTGGAGATTCGTCTGTAAAAACTTGCATTTGTGGTCACAGAGGTGCCTGTGCTAACTTTCCTATGGTGTAGAAATATACCTAGTTGGATGAATCTTATTGTGGCTAGCTGGTCTAGTGGCTAACGCGACGGGCTGGAGTTTTGAGACTCTATGACCGCGGGTTCAATCCCGGCCGGGGGTATGGTTTATTTGCAATCGTGTCATTACGATTTCTTGAGTCATGTCCCGTAGTGCCTGGTTTGCAGAAAGGGAGAACAATGGCGGATTTCCACAGTTGTGGAAGAACTCCTTGTGACCAAATAAGATTGTAAAGGCGTAATAGGACTGCAAGGACTGAGTGATGTAAATGTTGTAGCATACGAATATGAATGTCGTCGGGCCCAGCTGCCGATGATCGACAATCTGAGAGTGTTGCCTCCAGTTCTTGAAGTGTAAAAGGCACATTATACTGTTCTTCTCTGAGAGAAGAAAAGTCCAAGGGTGCTAACTCTGTGGCAGACTTTGAGGAAAGAAATGAGGGGCATAGATGGAGTCCCTGAGAAATACAGACCAGATGATTGCCAATTTCATTGGCAACATCTAGTGGGTTTGCTATATCAACACCGGCAACCTGCAGAACAGGAGCCGGGTCAGGAGAATATTTACCACTCAGTTTTCGTACTTTTTTCCAGACTGCACTCATAGAGGAAGCAGAGGTGATGGTGGAGACATAATCTCGCCAGCAAGTGCGTTTAGCATCACGGATGACACGGCGAGCGATCGCACGCTTCTGTTTAAAATCAAGTAGTCTCTCTGTTGTTCTATTGTGCCGGTACCTGCCCCATGCAGCGCGTTTCAAACGTACTGCATGAGCACAAGCAGGAGACCACCAAGGCACGCATTTCTGAGAATGCCTGCCCGACGTTTGGGGTATAGAATGAGAAGCTGCGGTGAAAACGGAGGACGAGAAGAGGTGTAAAAGCTCATCAATGGAGGACGAAGAAGGAACCTCTTTAAAAAAAGTTAGGTGTGAGTAAAGGTTCCAATTTGCCCGATCAAACTGCCAGCGTGGGGTGCGAAGAGGTGGCGAATATGAAGGGGAAGTAAGAATGATTGGGAAATGATCGCTGTCATGTAAGTCCGGGAGAACAGACCAAGTGAAGTCTAATGCGGCGGAGGAAGAGCAGACTGAGAGATCGATGCAAGAGAGAGTATGAGTCCGAGGATCAAAATGGGTGTGAGTACCTGTATTTAAAACATGGAGGGGGTGGGTGGCAAGAAAAGCCTCTAACTGAATTCCACGGGAATCACAGTGAGACCCCCCCCCAGAGGAAATGGTGGGCATTAAAATCACCAAGTAACAGAATCGGTGGCGGTAATGACGAAACAAGAAAGGCAATATCCGGAATAGATAATGCCCAAGAAGGAGAGAGATATAAAGAACAGAGCGTATACCACCTATGTAAGTGGATACAGGCTGCTGTGTAATGCAGCAAAGTATGAACAAATAGCTGATGGTACGGAATATCAGTGCGTAGAAGAAGGGCACTTTCATTAAAGGTCCCATCAGGAAAAGGATCTGAAGAATATAATAAATTATAGCCTGAGATGGGAGAAATAACAGCAGAGTGTAATTTTGGTTCCTGTAAGCAAACACCAACAGGGGCAAACTGGGAGAGTAACATCTGAAGCTCACCCCAATTACCCCTGAGGCCGCGTATATTCCACTGTAAATAGGCCATGATTGGCAATGATAAAGATACTTGAAATCCGCAGGTAAGGGTTCCTACGGACTAGAGGGGTTAGAAAAGTCCACATGCGGAGGCAGTGGAAAACGTTCAAGCAGCAAAGGAACGGTGCGCTGTGAAGAAAGGAGTTGAGCAGATGGAGCAAAGGAGAGAGAAAGAGCGGAAGGTGGATCAGTGTCCATTGATGGTTTGGTCTCTGCAATATATTCAGAGATTGCTTCAAGTGTTTCGGAAATCAGAGACGTCGTATGGGAGACAATATTGGAAATGGTAGGGGGAGGATGAGTAAAGATTGGAACTGTATTTGACTGTACCAAGGTAGGGGGTGGGCGAAAGGGTGGAGGGAACTGGAGAAGCATGGCAGGGGACAGAAGAGGCAGAAACCTGGGAGGTGGCAGAAGAGGAAGAAACTTGGGAGGGAACAGGGGAGGAAGGTACAGTACGAGGAGGAGGGTGAACCTCTACACTTGTAACTGAGCCAGTGAGAGGGGGAGAACCAGGGGCAGAGACAGGGAGGGTAAAATGAGGAGGGGGAAGATGGGTAGGAGGTGTTAACGGACCTTTTTTTGACTTTTGAGAAGTAGAGGGGCGATTGGGAGGAGGTGTCGTACGAGGTCTCGTCGATACTGAGGCTTGTGAGAGAGAACACGAAGAAGCGAGATCAGACTGAGGCGTTGAAGTAGGGACGTCTGAGCCAAGGACAGCAAAAGGATTAGATACAGGAGTGACTATGGGAGAGGTAACCACAGAGGTGGGTGTAGAAGATGTGATACCAGAAGTGGGGGGACGTTTTGAAACATGGGAATAAGAAACACGTGGGAGTCTCCCTTGGAGGTGGAGATGAGAAACTGCCATGGCATAAGGGAGACCTTCTGTCTCTTTGAGGTAACAGATTTCTCGCTCGTTTAGACTTGACAACGGCGAGAGTACGAAGGGTGAGCCTCATGACAGTTAAGGCAAGAGGGAGATCGATTGCAAGATGTATTAGAATGGTCATCGGCACCACAGACTGGGCATTAGACGATAGATCTGCAATATTTTGCTGGATGGCCAAATCGCCAGCAATTTCTACACTGTTGTGGTGTAGAGATCACCTTTCGAACTTGTAACCGATGTCCTGCTATATAAACTGAGGATGGGAGTTCTCGGCTGTCAAAAGTTAAACGAGCCACATTGCTAGGGTATCGTCTCCGCCTGCGGGCAGGAAGAACGTAAGTGTCTACCTTGAGGATTGGGAGATCTTGGAGTTCCAGCTGTTCAAGAATGTCAGTGTCACATGTCTGGAAATTTTGTTGAACTATGGTATGGGGCAGAATGACAGTACCACTACAAGAATTGAGGGAATGATGTTTTTCAAGAGTGACAGGAACAGTATCGATATGGGAAAGACGAGAGAGCTCATGAGTCTGGGTAGCATTCTGTACGGTGATGATGCGCGTACCGCTCTTAAGAGCATGAAAAGAAATATCTTTTCCAACATGACGTAGGAGTGCCTTGCCAATACTGTGGTCAGAAAGATAGGCAGTAGAGGAAGTCGGTCGTAAAGTGAAGAATTTAGTCCATTGTTCAGTCTGAAACTGAGCGTGGAAAGGTAGTGAAGGACGTGTCGATCGTTTCTGAGAAGAACGAGAAGGTGGAGAAGTATCATCAGCAGGTAATTGTCATTGGTGTTTAGGCGTGGGACCAGAGTTGGTCCGACGTGGAATGGGCCGGCCATTTGAAAATTGCCGCACCATAGAGGGAGAGGCCGGAAGCATAGTCAGAGGAGAGCGAAGGTCCGATAAATCGAAGGAGTCAGTCGAGGCCTCAGTACCTGAAGCGGGTGAGGAAACAGCACTGGCAAGAGGTACAGAGGCATGAGGAGTGTCTGAAGAGTGGTCCAAAGACGAGGCGGGGTCAGAACGGGGTGCGGTATCAAGAAGGGGCCCGGGGGTAGTAGGTTCATGGACTAGGGCTGCCATGGTTAGGTTACTTCTTTCTTTTTGTTTTTAAGAAAAAAAGAAAGAAGAAAAGAAAATAAAAATAAAAAAAAAGAATAAAAAAAGGGGGGACCGGAGAGGGATAGTTCCTAGGAGGAATGAAAGGGCCAGAAACCTCCCTCCGCGCCCAAGAGGACCTCAGCACCCCAAGTAGCGCAGATGCAGCATGGAACCCGTGCCGTACCCTACCCATCATGCTAGTAAACTAACAATCCGGGATAGCAACCTCACATCTGCTGAGCTACCTCGGTGGACAAAAGAGAGGGCGGCCAGATATCCGCCACAAAGCATACCTCCTTCAGCCACCACCCCCGGAATCCGAAAGGTGGCTTCCAGAGATACACCCGTCGCCCAAAAGACACCCAAAGCTACTCCGGGATACCGGAGAGGGATCGGGACATCCCCAGGCGATCCAGATTCCACGGCAAACTACGCCACCGCCAAGAACCTCAACGGAATGGGATGGACCCCGGTATCCTTTCCCCTACCTAGGAACTAGCGCGCCTGTGGGAGAAATCCCAAAGGCCAAAAAGAGGAAGGGCAAAAGGGAGGGGTGGGGAGGAGGAGGAGGAAAGGAAAAAGGGGAGGATGGGGAGGATGGGATAGGGGAGGGGAGATTGGGGGGTAATTAGGTTCGGTCTGAGGAAGAAGACCGACAGGTCTAATTCCTCAGACCAAGAGCCTTTTCACCACGCCAAGGAGCCCCCCTTGAAGAGGTGAACAAGAAAAGGCTGTGGGCCCAGACAAGTTGAGCCCAAGATTGCTGAGAAGATGTGCAGACCAGCTAGCAGCACCTCTAACTCGCATCTTTCAGCACTGCCTAGTACAGTGTAAATGGCCCTCTCTGTGGAATGAGGCAAATGTAGTCCCTGTTCACAAAAAGAAGAGCAGAGCAGAAATCAGCAACTACAGACCAGTGTCACTCCTGTCAATCACTGGTAAGATCCTTGAGACAATAATCTCAAGACAAATAACAGAGTTATTTGACTACCAATCACTACTTTGTGACCACCAATATGGCTCCAGGAAAGGTTACTCTGCTGCTGATCTGTTGTTAAACCTCTCCACTAAGTGGCACCAGTCACTGGATGAATCCAAAGTCAGCTGTGTGGTAGCACTGGACATTGCTGGTGCTTTCGACCGGTTGTGGCACCAGGGCCTCTTAGCAAAACTTCAAGCACTGGGAATTGCAGGCTCTACGCTATGTCTCCTCAGTGATTACCTTCATGGTAGATCTCTAAGGGTAGTTCTCAATGGAACGGAATCAGCAAGACATCCTATTGGGGCAAGTGTTCCACAAGGAAGCGTGCTGGGACCATTGTTATGGAATGTCTACTTCAATGACCTTCATCTCATCCCAGAATCCCATGCATATGCAGACGACTGTACACTGACATTCACTTATCCAAGAGAAGAAATGCCAGCCGCTCTAAGC
>NC_091385.1:12164263-12256347 GCF_038502225.1 Cherax quadricarinatus
TCAAGGCTAATTTGTGTGTGCTGTGGAGGGCAAACAGCAAGGCATGGGTCACTAGGGACTTTTTCTATGACTGGTTACCCCATGCATTTGCCCCCAATGTGAAAAATTACCTAATTGAAAAGAAATTAGACCTTAAGTGCCTCCTGGTATTAGACAATGCTCCTGGTCATCCTTCAGACTTGGCAGAGCAACTTTCTAGGGACATGAGCTTCATTAAGATGAAGTTTTTGCCTCCTAATACTACTCCTCTCCTGCAGCCCATGGACCAGCAGGTTATTTCCAACTTCAAGAAACTGTACACAAAAGCTATGTTTGAAAGGTGCTTTGTAGTGACCTCAGACACTCAACTGACTCTAAGAGAGTTTTGGAAAGATCATTTTACCATCCTCAATTGTGTAAACATTATAGGTAAGGCTTGGGAGGAAGTGACTAAGAGGACCTTGAACTCTGCTTGGAAAAACTGTGGCCAGAATGTGTAGACAAAAGGGATTTTGAAGGGTTTGAGGCTATACCTGAGAATCCTATGCCAGTTGAGGAATCCATTGTGGCATTGGGGAAGTCCTTGGGCTTGGAGGTTAGTGGGGAGGATGTGGAAGAGCTGGTGGAGGAGGACAATGAAGAACTAACCACTGATGAGCTGCTAGATCATCTTGAACAGCAAGAGGGCAGACCTGAGGAAACTGCTTCGGAGGAGGGGAGAGAGAAATTGAAGAAGTTGCCTACTTCTAAGATTAAGGAAATGTGTGCAAAGTGGCTTGAAGTGCAAACCTTTTTTGATGAAAATCACCCTGACACAGCTACTGCAAGCCATGTTGGCAACCTGTACACTGACAATGTTGTGAACCACTTTAGGAAAGTCATAAAGGAACGAGAGGTACAGGTATCTATGGACAGATATGTTGTGCGACAGAAGTCCAGTGACTCTGAAGCTGGTCCTAGTGGCATTAAAAGAACAAGGGAAGTAACCCCAGAAAAAGACTTGCTACCTCAAGTGCTAATGGAAGGGGATTCCCCTTCTAAACACTAAGAAGATCAACGGTCTCCCCTCCTCCCATCCCATCAATCATCACCAGATCTTCAATAAGGGTAAGTGTCATGTAACTGTGCATGTCTTCTTCAGTTTGTGTGTATTAAAATTAATATTTCATGTGGTAAAAATTTTTTTTTCAATACTTTGGGGTGTCTTGCACGGATTAATTTGATTTCCATTATTTCTTATGGGGAAAATTAACTTGACTAACGATTATTTTGAATAACGATGAGCTCTCAGGATCGGATTAATATCGCTGGCTGAGGGTCCACTGTATTACTAAATGTAAAAGGAGAAACTTTCATTTTTCCTTTTGGGCCACCCCGCCTCGGTGAGATACGGCCGGTGTGTTGAAAGAAAGAAAAAATAATAATAATAATAATAATAATAATAATCGAGTCTCATTAAATGTCATATATTACGTTAATATACACATTTTCATTAATCCATCCATGATATTTTTTTCAAAATTATATAATAAACACGATACATAACATATAAAGATGATAAATACACCCCACAATAGAATAAACACAAATATGAAATATCGTAGCCAGATAACTTGTGCAAGTGAAGGCAAGAATAACATTTTCTCTAGTCTAACATAAGAGAAAATGTGTTACTGGGGGTAACTGTAGAAAATTATTCCTTTCGTACGCATGTAAGTAAGTTTATTCAGGTATACACAAAAACGGTTACATAGATTATCATACATAACAGCCTATGTGTAGAGAACCTAGGATAACCCAAAAAAGGTCAGACAGAGTGACTTATTTCCATTGCCTTCACTCAGAGCATCATTTCTTCTAAAAATGGTACTCCATGAGAATGGGAGTGTTCTTTATTTATTCTACCGTATCAATGTAGAGACAATTTGTACACAATGTAACTTGTACACAAACCAGACGTGTACACTTTGTTTGTTTACATAACTTATGTTCGCCTGGTTTGTTTACATAACTCTGCACCTGTCCTCCGTCATGTACTCATTATCTCTGTCTCTCTCATTTATTCGTTTTATCTCGTTTACTCACCCCTGACCCTACACTAAGACTACAAATATTTTAAGGTAAGTAATGAGTGAACTGTATATGCATTTTATCACTCTGGGATGCTTAAATATCATAGAATAGTATGTGTGGGTGGGGTGGCCCGGCTGACTACCATACATACCACACTTGATTTCTTACAATAAATACTACTCATCTCACCCTAGGTTAAGACTACAAATATTTTAAGGTAAGTAATGAGTGCACTATATGTGTATTTTACTTTTTTTTATTGTTTTTTATGCCTAGTTCTATTGCTAACTTAATATATGTTAGTGTAAACTTGCTATCTAGATTTTTGTATGCATTTATAAGGGGAAAAAAAAAGGGTGTTCTACTTTACGGCGGTAGCCTGGAACCTAACCTGCCGTATAAGTGGGGCCCTACTGTACCAGGAAGTTATTGGGCATCTCTGGTGACGTGGTTAGAACAATGATGGAACCATATCTTGGTAATGGGCATATATTATATACTGATAACTGGTACACAAGCCCCTCACTCAGTGATTTTTTGCGATTGAACATGACAGATGTGTGTGACACAGTGCGTGGAAATTGTAAGCATATGCCCAGATTTGACGATGGCACTCGTAGAGGTGAGGTGCAGGTGTTTGCTGCCTATGACATCATGGCATTTCAGTGGTATGACAAATGAGATGTCACACTGTTGTCATGGGTTCACCCTAACGAAATGACAAACACTGGCAGGTAGAAGAGAGAGGCCAATGAACCCATTATGAAACCTGCAGCTGTGATGGACTACACCCTCAATATGAATTCAGTGGACAAATGTGACATGCAGATTGGGTTTGCTGATTGTGTTCACAAGAGTTATAAGTGGTACATAAAACTCTTTTTCCATATTCTGGACATTTCCATGCTCAATGCTTATAACATGTATAAGATGAGGACCAGAAACAAACCACCATATGGTAAATTTTGTTCATCTGTCATCAGACAAATTATATTCAAGTACGAAGGAACACCTGCATTAGAAAACCACCCACTAAATTATTAACTACCACCTTCTCATCTGAGGGCTGGTGATCACTTCCTAATGACACTTCCTGCTACTGCTTTCAAGAAAAAGAGGTGCTACATCTGTGCACATATAACAAAACGCCCACAACAACGCAGAGACAATCATTTTGTGTGTGAGGAGTGTAAAACACCACTATGCATGACACCATGTTTCAAAGACTTCCACAGGCTGCAGAACTTCTAGAAGCATATTCTGTGACTGTATATGTGTATATAAAATATAGAAACATAGTGATGAACAACATTTTATGTTGTTCATTTGTGTAAACAAGTTTTGTAAACAATATAATGACAACAGTGTTTGTGCAGTTATATATAGTATAGAAAGAATAAATATTTACAAAATAGTGCTCATATTGGTCTCACAGGCCATAAAAGTTACTTGAAAAGAAAAAATATTAAAAAATAATAGAAAAAAGTAGAGAAAAACAAAATAAATGATTACTGGGTGACTGGCAGTCGGCAATGTTTCCGTATGCGGTTCAATTTCTGTCAACTTTATGCCTCCATATCTCTGTAAATCTTCTTTCTTTCTTCTTTCAACACACTGGCCGTATCCCACCGAGGCGGGGTGGCCCAAAAGGAAAAACGAAAGTTTCTCCTTTTACATTTAGTAATATATACAGGAGAAGGGGTTACTAGCCCCTTGCTCTCGGCATTTTAGTAGCCTCTTACAACACGCATGGCTTACGGAGGAAGAATTCTGTTCCACTTCCCCATGGAGCTAAGAGGAAATAAACAAGAACAAGAACTAGAAAGAAAATAGAAGAAAACCCAAAGGGGTGTGTATATATATATGCTTGTACATGTATGTGTAGTGTGACCTAAGTGTAAGTAGAAGTAGCAAGACGTACCTGAAATTCCTGGGCGGTTGCTGTCTACCAACCTACTACCTAGATCTCGGTAAATACTGATGGCAAAAAATTTTTTTTATAGCCTATAGAGTTTAGAAAAAAACTATCTTTTCATAAGAAAAAAATTTTTTTTTGAATATTTTTCGACCCTGAGAACAAGTCTGGGAGAGGGCCTGTCGACCCTGAAAGGGTTAAGGGGTATGTAGACACTGAAAAATTAAAACCCCAAGAAGTGTTCATTTGTGATGAAATAGGTCTGTTTTGGAAGAAAATACCAAAGAAGACCTATATTACTCAGGAGGAAAAGACACTCCCAGGACACAAGCCTATGAAAGACAGGCTAACTCTTTTGTTCTGTGCTAATGCTAGTGGTGATTTTGAAGTGAAACCTTTACTTGTGTATCATTCAGAAAATCCCAGTGTGTTTAAGAAAAACAATGTCATAAAGAACAAGTTATATGTCTTGTGGAAAGCAAATAATAAGGCATGGGTCACAAGGCAAATTTTCAAAGAGTGGGTCCATGAAGTGTTTGGCCCCAGTGTGAGAAAATACCTCCTAGACAATAATTTGCCACTCAAGTGCCTCCTGTTAATGGACAATGCTCCTGCTCATCCTTCAAACTTGGTAGACCTACTGTATAGGGACTAGTTTCATCATAGCAAAGTTCTTGCCTCCTAACACCACTCCTCTCCTCCAGCCCATGGACCAGCAGGTCATTTCTAACTTCAAAAAATTCTACACAAAAGCAGTGTTTGAAAAGTGCTTTGAAGTGACCACAGACACAAAGTTGACCCTAAGAGAGTTTTGGAGGAATCACTTCAATATCTACAACTCCATAAGCCTTATAGGTGAGGCTTGGGAGGGAGTGACTTCCAGGACTTTGAACTCTGCTTGGAGACAATTGTGGCCAGATTGTGTCCAAAAGAGGGATTTTGAAGGGTTTGAGGGTGACCCTGACCCTGACCCTGACCCTGCTGACCCCTCTGCCTGTTTTGGACTCTATTGTGGCACTGGGGAACACCCTGGAGCTGGAGGTGAGTGGCAAGGATGTGGAAGAGTTGGTGGAGGACCACAGGGAAGAGCTAACCACTAAAGAGCTGGAAGAGCTTCATTTGGAACAGTATCAGACCACAGCTCAGGAACTTGCTTCAGAGGAGGAGGAAGAGGGAGTGGATGAGGTGCCTTCTTCAAAGATTACGGAGATTTGTGCCAAGTGCAATGATGTCCAAATGTTTGTGGAGAAGTATCACCCTAAGCAAGCTGAAACAAGCCATCTTTGCAACAAGTTCAGTGACAGAACCATGTCCCATTTTAGGGAAATCTTAAAGGGGCACCAGAAACAGAGGACTGTGGACAGTTATTTTGTGAGACAGGGGTCCAGTGACTCTCAAGCTGGTCCTAGTGGCATTAAAAGACAGAGAAGGGAAGTAACCCCAGAAAAGGCTTTGATACCTAAAGTCCCTATGGAGGGGGATTCCCCTTCCAAACACTAACCCCAACTCCCTCTCTCCTCCTCCCTATCTTCCAGTTGCCATCACCTATCTTCAATAAAGGTAAGTAAAAATGTTATTTTATATGTTTATTTAAATTTATTACTAATTGTACCATGTACATATATGTATGTACGTTGTGTATATGTAAAACGATAATGTAATCTCTATAAAATGTATTTTTTTGTGAATATTTTTGGGTTTCTGGAACAGATTAACTGTATTTCCATTATTTCTTATGGGAAATATTGGTTCGACTTTCAAACATTTCAACTTCAGAACTAGCTCTTGGAACGGATTAATTTCAAAACTTGAGGGTCCACTGTATTTCAGAGAGAGTTCCTATATCTATTAGCTAATGAAAACTTGTGAACTTCTGGTAAGGCAGCTGCTGTATGATGGTGAATTGTGTTTATTTCTTTTTGTCATCCTACATTAGTGGAAGGTAGCTTATGTAGTAAAATAAAATAAAAAATCTATCAAGACTGTGCTGTAGAATATTGAATAGTCATGGACCATGAATGTTAACTGTTTTCCAAATGTGTTCATGGCACAGAATCTTTTCATTGACTTTATTCTATAATTCCTCCCATGTCTCCCACACTAATAAGTTAGTACAACAGTGTGTAGATTAATAAGTATTTTCCATGTAAAGTATGGTAACTCATGAATTGCAATTACAAGATTTCAAGCATATCATGTATGGAATGGGTGGGATTTAAACCCATGGTAAGTGAATCCTGGCTTGTGAGCTGGGCCTGAATTAGGGAAGGGGCCCTGGGCCCCCACCAGAAGGGGCTCACCTCCAAATGAAAAATATTAAGACACATTAAAAAAAAACGCAAGTACTACTATTCAATTCCCCTCGACTACACGCCTGGCGAAAGCCATGTCAATCAGCTTGCACTTGTATTGCATTACATAAAGAATAATGAGCTTGTTATAATAATAATAATAATATAATATCTTTATTTTGCTACCAGTACATGTACAAGGTATACAGACCATAGCTGACATCAATGACATACTACTATATAGAAAGTCACTTATTATGCTGTGCATTTTGGGCAAATTAGGTCAGTGTCCCAGGATGCGACCCACACCAGTCCACTAACATGCAGGTAACCATTTTACTGATGGGGAACATAGACAACGGGTGGAAGGAAACACGCCCAATGTTTCTACTCTGGCTGGGAATTGAACCCAGACCTTCGCCGTGTGAAGCGAGAGCATTAGCCACCATGCCGAAAAAGGGCCACAAAATGCAGGACATGTTCAATGCCATGCTGCAGTTCTTCAAATTACACAAAATAGACATCAGTAACTGCTGTGGTCAGACCTACAACAATGTCAGTTCAATGAGTGGAATGTACAATGGTCTATGGGCCAAAGTGCTGCAAGAGAACAGGTATGCAGAATGGGTTCCTTGCACAGCTCATTTGCCGAATGTTGTACTGAAGCAATCCATTACTTTGATTTCCTTCAGAAGTTGCACAAGTTTTTTTCGATTTCACCACATTGGCAAAAAATTCTAACAGATGCTCTGGAAAGTTCATATATTTCCTTGACTCAAACGGGTTGCAACAACGCGCTGGTCTTGCCAGGCTGATGCAGTCAAAGCCCTCAGATTTGGTTACAATGAAATCAGTAAGGCACCGGAAAACAACACAAATGACATTGATGAAAGGGCCTATGTATACTGCGAAGCACATGGATTGTCAGCAAAGATCTGTCTTCTTGAAACAGGAATTTATGCTGCTTTCTGGAATGACAGTCTTCAAAGAGTGAATGCAACAAATTGAGGGCTGCAAAGCAAAAAACTAGATCTTAATGTTGCAGTTGCTTCACTTGCTACTCTGAAAGACTTTTTGCTGTCTAAACATGAATGTTTTGACAGTTATGAGAGGCAAGGTCAACAACTGTCAGGTTTTGCAGACTACACTCAATTGCAAAAGCAATCCTGCAACATTGGTTTAAGTCCATTAGACTATGGTCACGCAGAGCAAGCAAGTATAAACCCCTCCGAAAAATTTAGAGTAGAGAATTTCATTCCTGTCATCGATCAGTCGTAGCTTCACTTGATCAATGTTTACATGCATATGAGCTGATGTCAGCTTGGTTCTGCTGCTTTGGGCGATTGAGCTGATATTAGCGAAATATTGAAGCATTTTTTCGTGCCGTCGGAGAGCTGGAATGGATTAATGGTTTTTCAATTAATTTAAATGAGGAAAATTGACTCAACATATGAACAAATCAGGATACAAACAAGGTCACGGAACGGATTAAGCTTGTAAGCCAAGGTTCCACTGTATTTTTAAATTCTTCAACCCTGAGAGCAAGTTGGAGAGCAGGGGTCTTGACACTGAAAGGGTTAAAACAATTAAACTTGATAAAAGTGTTCATTGTAATTCCTAAATTTATTGTTACACCCACTTAGAGACCATATATGGAAGCAGGCAATTAATTACTGCCATATTAGTCTTAAGAAAGGCTTAAATTTGCCCAAAATTCTCGGCATACACCTGCATTTACACCTAAATGTCACCCACCTCTCTTCAAACATTGTATCATGCTGAAATAAAGAATCTTTAACCCTTTGACTGTCGTAAGCCCTTTCTGAAACTCATTCTATGTCAAAAAAATATTTGAAAAAAAAAAATTATTTTTTCTTATGAAATGATAGAGAATCTTTTCCCGATGGTAATGACACCAAAAGTATGAAATTTGATTGAAAACTTGTGGAATTACGCTCCCGAAAAGTTAGCAATCTCGGCGATATAAACGCATCGGCGATTTCTCCGACTTTGAGCGTTATTTTCGGCCAATTCCATTGATTCAGTTGACCTAACTCATAGCAATTTCTTTAGAACTCCATTTTTCTATCAATTGAGTACAAGAAACCGCCCATTTACCAATCTTCACTACCCAATAAAACAGTCAGAAATTGGCAATTTGGCCAATTTTACGCAAATTAAAAAAGATGCCAATTTCAAAATAGGGTCCAGAATAAACAATGCAGACATTCCTGGCACTAAAATAATATTTTCTCTGTTCATTAGTCACGTCTCCAGGCTCCTCTTATATTACTCTTGCTTTCTATTTTGAATTTTTATTCAAACAAAAAATAGAAGATTTACTGTTATGCAGACTACTGCAATATTGTAATTAATTGTATAAATAATGTCAACCCATTGATGACTGCATATTAGAATGACTAGTTAGACACTTACTGGATGGCGACATCATTTGTTTACTCTTGAACATGGGCAAAAATCTAAGAAGTATGATTGCAAATCACTTGGATTCCCAACAATTGCACAATCCAGGGAAGCATGGTTAGGTTAGAGTAAATTGATCCTGCCTCTTCAGCTACTGGACTATTATGATATGGTCTTGGATGCACTGAAAGACGATGCAGTTAAGAATACAGTGGACCCCCGGTTAACGATATTTTTTCATTCCAAAAGTATGTTCAGGTGCCAGTACTGACCGAATTTGTTCCCATAAGGAATATTGTGAAGTAGATTAGTCCATTTCAGACCCCCAAACATACACATACAAACGCACTTACATAAATACACTTACATAATTGGTCGCATTGGGAGGTGATCGTTAAGCGGGGGTCCACTGTACACAGATTTTGCAGAAGTGTGATCATGGTGTAATAGCACACAATATGTACACTCAAGGGATTACTGGCAAAGTGGGCAGATGGTTCTACAACTTTCTAATCGACTGAATACCAAGGTTGCGAAGTTGGAGTCAGAGTTGGAAGCAATTCTTGGGTTACTGGAGTCGGAGTCAGTAAAAATGTGCCAACTCCGACTCCTAATAAATTTAAAATGTACAGAATATAAATCAAGTTGTTTTAGGTGTTCAACTGCTTTTAACTCTTTTGTAGTTTTAACTTTTAATTCTTTTTGGTAATATCAAAGTATTACTTCAGATTTTTTAATTAGTAGTGAAAGATATTTCTGACTCAGATTTTCTTTTATAGTTTCTTTCTTTTACATCCTATTACCCTATATTTGATAGTCTTTTTATAAAAATATAACTTCACTGTTTCCATTTTTCAAGTTTTGTTTAACCCGTAAACGGTCCAAACGTATATATACGTTTTTTCAACATTTGAAAGCATGTAAAAAAAGTGGATCTTTTTGTTTTTCTACATTTGAAAATGTGTAAAAAAAATCATTGATCTACTTTTTTTTTTGTTATATTTGAAAATATGTAAAAAAAATTAAATCTATTTTTGTAGCACTACACACGTGAACATAGATCTGCTTGGACCGTTTACGGGTTAACTAAAAGGTTACTGAATGTTTCTAATTTCTTTAATAAATAAAATAAAAAAACCAAACTGGCATAGCTATAGCATTTAGAGCCAAGCTTGAACAGGTTACTGAGCTTGTATGTTTCATGCTTGCAACCCATATAGCAAATATATATAATTAGTAAATTTATAATATATTCACTATATCGATATATAATTAAAGGAGTCAAGAGTTGGAGGTGCCATAAATAAAGGAGTCAGAGTCAATGGTTTTATGTGCTGACTCCACAGCCCTGTTGAACACAAAAAGTAGTGGTAAACAGAGTCAAGTTGGAGGTTGCCACATTGAAAAGCTCTATTCCACAAGGCACATTACTTTCCCCCATCCTGTTCCTCGTCCTCATATCAGACGAATGATACTAGAATCTGCATAAGACTCATCCATTGAGGACACAGTAAATCTCCAAGCAGATATAAATAAAGTTTTCTAATGGGCAACAGACAACAATATGATGCTCAACTACTCCATTACGGAAAATTGGAAGAAATAACAGCTAGAGCCGAGTATACTACAAACTAATCACACAATATAGCAGAAAAGCAGTGTGAAGGATTTTGGAGTGTTAATGTTGGATGATCTTACCTTCAAGGATCACAGCAGTGTCATTATCACATCTGCGAGGAAAATGATAGGATGGCTAATGAAAACCTTCAAAACAAGGGATGCCGAGCCCATGATGATCCTTTTTAAATCACTTGTTCTCTCTAGGCTGGAATACTGCTGTACACTAACAGCTCCATTAAAGGCAGGTGAAATCGCAGATCTAGAGAATGTACAGAAAATCTTTACTGTACATAAAAGTTCTGCCAAACACACTTTAATTACTGGGAACACTTGCAGTCACTTGATCTGTACTCACTGGAGTGCAGGCAAGAAAGATACATCATAATCTACACTTGGAAAATCCTAGAGGGACTGGTCCGAAATCTGCACACAGAAACCACTCCCTATGAAAGCAAATGACTGGTGGACTGATGGTGCAATGTACCACCAATGGTGCCCTGCCACTGGTACACTAAGTGTCCAGGGCCCAAGACTGTTCAACAGCCTCCTACCAGGCATAAGGGGAATTACCAACAGGGAGCTATACGGATCCCTACAGTCAGTACCTAGTTGATCAGACCCCAATCAACTGGGAAGCTTGGTCAAGGACTGGGCCACAGGGGCACTGATCCCCAAAACACCCTCCAGGAAAACTCCACACAGACCTATTAAAATCCCATAAAACAGACCAAGGGATATAGGGGGCCCTACCCTTCCTTGTAAAAATCATCAAAAATCAAATATTTCAACTATTTGAGCACTGTTTCAAGCTACTGCCCATCCTGAAACCAACCAAAATCATCTCTATTTCAGTAATATGTCTTCCAATCTATCAAATGATACCAAGAAACAGCTAATGGAACAATGAAAGCATCTTAGAAAACATTTCAAAGTCGTTATTTATCCGTTTTACTCTCGGTCCCATAATATTACGGCTTGCAAGTTAGTGTCTGTCCCGTAATACTACGCCAAAATTCTAGCAGCTTCCAATCTTGCAAGAGAAAGCTGGTAGGCCAACATATGAGAGAATGGGTGTGAGTGGTCACTGTGTGCAGTATAGAGAAAAATCCTGCAGCATGCAGTGCATGAAACAAAAACTCTGACCGTGATTTTGGTTTAAAACAGCGACTTTGCGGTGTATTTTTGTATGGTATTTATGGTTGTATTCTTGTTTTCTTGGTCTCATTTGATAGAATAGAAGATATGTTACAAAAATAGAGATGATTTTGATTGGTTTATGGACTAAAAGTACTTTGAAATTAAGCTCAAAATAGAGGAAATGTTTGATTTTTGCCAATGTTCAAGAGTAAACAAATCAGGTCATGCATCCAATACACATCAAATGGTGGATCTAATATGCTTTCACAGATGCACTGATATTATTTATATCATTTTGACAATAATGCAGTAGTCTGAATAACAGCAAATCTTCTATTTTTGTGTGAATAAAAATTCAAAATGGAAAGTAAGCGTAATGTAAGTGGGGCCTAGGGACATACCTAGTGAACAGAGAAATGTTGTTTTAGTGCCAGGAATGTTTGTATTGTTAATTCTGAACCCTATTTTAAAATTAGCCTTTTTTGAATTGTGTACAAAATTGGCCAAATTATCAATTACTGATCACTACTGGGTAGTTGAAATCAGTTAATGGGCAGTTTCTTGTACTCAATCGATGGAACAAAAGGAGTTCTAGAGAAATAGCTATGAGTTTGGTTGACTGGAACAATGGAATTAGCCGTAAATAGTGCTCAAAGTAGGCAGAATCTCCGATGTGTAAATATCACCGAGATCGCTAACTTTGCAGCGTAATTCCATAAGATTTCCATCAAATTTCATACTTTTGGTTTCATTTCCACTGTTGCAGGGACTGCAACAGTGAAAGGGTTAAACCAAACACAAGATCAAAGGTTTGCTTTTCCCATTAATCACCATGTGGAGCAGGATTTTTTTTTCTCTGTACATTTCCCTGACAGACCCATTCCCTCATGTCTAGGCCAAAATTTACCATTCACAGTATATTTGAAAACTGCTTAAAACATAGATCTGCACAGGTGACACTGGTGTCAAAATTGTAGACCTATGTAAGTGTGTGGGCAAGATTTAATGAAGCCAGACCAAGAAACAGCTGCATTACCAGATCCAAAGACTGCTAAAATTTCCCATGTCCAGAATGAGTCAAGTACAGATGTCTGAGGGCACCAAAATTAATAATCTTCTTCATAAAATGTGGTCAATACTAAGAATGCTCTAATGAAGGTAACCTGTTTTAAAGAATTATGATTTGCCAACCTTATGTCAGTGCTGCTGAAGTCACTTACATGGGATCTGGTAAAATATGGCTAAATTAAGATGAAAAAAAAATGAGTGAACAAATATACCTGCAACTGAGGAATTATCTTCTTCATTTGTATCTTCTGTGGATTCTTGTTTTTTTTTCAAATGTTCTGGTAAAATCCCTTCAGGAAGATTACCAATAATTTCTGAAGTTAATTTCATCCGTTTGAGATCAATATCTGGACGAGGCTTACAATATTCGTCGTTCAGAGCTCTGACCTCTTGAATGGGATCATCGGGGTAATTAAAATTGTTTTTCCACACAAGCATTCCTTTCTTCCAATCAGGTTTCTCAGCAAATTTATAAATCTTGGCAAAGCACTCGTCCTGGAACAAACAGGTAATGCTTTCACTAACAAGAAAAGAGCAAATTCTCTCCAGGACATATTTTAACTCATTAATGTCTTTTGCTTAACAAGTTAATGCGAAGGAGAAGATATAATGAGTCGGTAGACTGCTATGAACTTTCTATTATCATTCATTCAGTGCAAAGTTTTCAGAGGATGTTAGATATTGAACAAGAATGAAAAATGAAGTTTTAGAATGCTGTTCAGAAAAGATGTGTAAAAATCTGAACAAAAAATTTTAACAAAAGAAAAACTGCTTAACCTCTCTCATAGTAAAAATTAAAATAGAATTAACCCTTTCACTTTCAGTCCCTTAATATTATGGCTTGCAAGCCAGTGTCAGTCCCGTAATATTACGTCAAAATTCTAGTGCCTTCAAATCTGGTGGGAGAAAGCTGGTAGGCCTAGAAGTTAGAGAATGGGTCTGTGTGCTCAGTGTGTGTGGTATAAAAGAAATTCTGCAGCACGCAGTGCATGAGAAAAAAAAAAACTCCGACCGTGTTATTGGTTCAAAACACCCACTTTGCGGTGTATTTTCATATGGTAGTTATGGTTGTATTCTCATTTTTTTGGTCTCATTTGATAGAATAGAAAATATATTACAGAAATAGAGATGAACCATACCCCCGGCCGGGATTGAACCCGCGGTCATAGAGTCTCAAAACTCCAGCCCGTCGAGACTCTATGACCGCGGGTTCAATCCCGGCCGGGAGTATGGTTTATTTGCAATCGTGTCATTACGATTTCTTGAGTCAGAAATAGAGATGATTTTGAATGAGTTTGGTTGACTGGAACAATGGAACTGGCTGAAAATAGGGTTCAAATTGGGAAAAATCAGCAATGTGTAAATATCGCCTAAACCGCTAACTTCGCGAGAGCATAATTCCATTAGTTTTCCATCAAATTTCGTACTTTTGGTGTCATTACAACCGGAAAAGATTCTCTATCATTTCATAAGAAAAAATTATTTTTTTTTATTGAAAATTCTTCGACAGTGAGAGCAAGTTTGTGTGCAGGGGTCTCAACAGTGAAAGGGTTAATGACTCATTTTTATATACTCTCTCCATTTTTTCCACAATAAAGGCAGATTTAATTACTGAAATAGCACAATATTAAAATCAGAATTTTCAGATAATCCAGATGTATCAAAAAAGGAGCACATGTTAATTTAATAATTTAATTTCTTTAAACAGGAAAGCAACAGAAAGAACTTCTTTACAAATAGTAAGGACTTTAAGAGAACGCATCACATGTTATAATTACTAGCAATGTTAAAAAATTGCTGAGATATTAATTAAAGAATCAGATCACCAAAAGCATAGGTCTATTCTTGTAACTACACTTGTAACTACACAGATAATGATCACTTACCCTTGTTTCTGGGAAGGAGAAGTTACTGACCATTTGCAGTACAACATTGACATTGTCAATGGATCTCAGCTTAAAAACCTGTGAAAAGAGCACCAATGTGAAGAAAAGTCAATCCTCGGAAGTACCTGATTACTAACTCAGGAACCCGGGAGGGTTGGTAACCCATGACCTTCCATGGGTGAAGAGTGTGTGCACAGGAGGCCTGGTCACAGACCGGGCCGCGGGGGCATTGACCCCCGGAACTCTCTCCAGGTAAACTCCAGGTAAACAGTACAAAAAGAATAAAAAATCTTGTCCCACATAGAGCATGATGGAAAAAACAAACCTAAATTTGTTTGATTTAAAACAGCAAATGAGGTGTTTTCTAGGGTAGTTTTCAAAGTTGTATTGACTGTTTCTTGGTATGAGTTGAAAGAATGGAAGACAAGCTTCTTATTGGAAAATCTTAAATACAGTGGACCCCTGGTTTACGATATTATTTCATTCCAGAAGTATGTTCAGGTGCCATTACTGAACGAATTTGTTCGCATAAAGAATATTGTGAATTAGATTAGTCCATTTCAGACCCCCCAAACATACACGTACAAACGCACTTACATAAATACACTTACATAATTGGTCGCATTGGGAGCTGATCGTAAAGCGGGGATCCACTGTATTAGAAAACCTCAAAAGAAAGTAGTAAAAGAAAAAAAAAATAATACAAAGTGAACTGCAGTCGCTGATGTTGCCAACAGCTGGTCATCGACCATCAACTTCACACCTCTATATATCAGTAAGTACTGATAAGAACATTTTTGTTTTATTACCACAAGAAAAATATACTCTTTTAATCTCTAAGAAAAAATAAAAAAAAATAACTTTGAAAATTTTTTGGATACTTGAGAACAATTTTCAGATCAGGGATCTGGACCATGAAGTGGTTAAGCCAATTCCATTCCTGGATTCAACCAAATTCTTAACTATTTTGCTAGTATGCCTTCTGTTGTATCAATTACCTGGAGTATACCTGGAGAGGGTTTTGGGGGTGAATGCCCCCGTGGCTAGGTCTGTGGCCAGGCCTCATGGTGGATCTCGGCCTGATCAACCAGGCTGTTACTGCTGGCTACATGGAAACTGACATACGAACCACAGCCCCGCTGGTCAGGTACTGATTTTAGGTGCCTGTCCAGCGCCTTCTTGAAGACAGCCAGGGGTCTATTGGTAATCCCCCTTATGTATGCTGGGAGACAGCTGAACAGTCTTGTTCAACTTATAAACAAGAATTACAAGGGCTAGTAATGACTTCTGTTGAATATTTTTTTTTTTTTTTTTTTTTTTTTTTTTTATTATCACACCGGCCGATTCCCACAAAGGCAGGGTGGCCCGAAAAAGAAAAACTTTCACCATCATTCACTCCATCACTGTCTTGCCAGAAGGGTGCTTTACACTATAGTTTTTAAACTGCAACATTAACACCCCTCCTTCAGAGTGTTGAATATATCTACCTTAAAACAATCTCCAGGACTTAAGTCTCAAGGACTCAAGGACTCAAGTACAGTGCCTGCAATCTGAAGGAGGGGTGTTAATGTTGCAGTTTAAACTGTAGTGTAAAGCACCCTTCTGGCAAGACAGTGATGGAGTGAATGATGGTGAAAGTTTTTCTTTTTCGGGCCACCCTGCCTTGGTGGGAATCGGCCAGCGTGATAATAAAAAAAAAATAAAACAATCTACATTTGACAGTTTTTTTAATCAATCTATTATTCCAATTTTGCATTTAATAATTAAATAATTTAGTGTTTTTATTACCTGCACTGTGGTAGCACAACCATTTTTCATGAACACAATAAATGATAAATGGATCATCAGTCACAAGACTTACAGAGGAAAAATTCCTAGATATCCACCTTGACAGTAGCCTTTAGTTCCGGACGCACGTACAACAAATCACCAAGAAAATCTCCAAGACTGTAGGCATAATATCAAAGATAAGGTACTACGCTCCACAATCAGCTCTCCTGACACTGTACCATTCACTCATATACCCCTTTATCTTGCATATGGAATTTGTGCATGGGGATCAACAACATCCAATCACCTAAAACCCCTCATAACCCAGCAAAAGGCAGCAGTAAGAATGATAACAGCATACTCCACCAATTTTCAAAAGTCTGAATCTGCTCACCATTAAGAACATCCATACTTATTCATGTGCCTACTACATACACAGAACAATACACACAAATATAAACCCTCCACTCAAACTTCTCCTCACCAACTTAAACAGGACACATGACGACAACACAAGACACAGATCTATTTTTGATATACAGTGGACCCCCGGTTTACGATATTATTTCATTCCAGAAATATGTTCAGGTGCCATTACTGAACGAATTTGTTCCCATAAGGAATATTGTGAATTAGATTAGTCCATTTCAGACCCCCAAACATACACGTACAAACGCACTTACATAAATACACTTACATAATTGGTCGCATTGGGAGCTGATCGTAAAGTGGGGGTCCACTGTACCTCGTGTCCATATCACACTATGTAAAAACTCTATGCACATAAAGGGCCCTAAAATATGGAATTCATTACCAGTATATATTAAAGTAACCTGGTCTGAAAATCAGTTTAAGACTCTTCTCACAAGCCACTTAATCACCATAGATTAAATGCTAAATACTCAGTACACACATACTCACCTATGTACTCCCACATCATAACTTCAACAATCACTTTGAACCTTTTATCCATTGTTGACAGGAATATAATTGAACCATTGTTTTTCACAATAAGCATTTTAAACTATATGAATATATTCTTTGTCTTATACAAATTTAATTCACTTATAATTAATAACCTACTGTACAACTATGATAAAATCCTTAGTATTAAGTGTGTGTCAGCCAATAATGTTAAGTTGGCCCATAATGATAAGGCATAATAGAGGCTCTCTCTGCAGTGCAACCCACTATTGTATATATAAAATCTCAATGTACTGTTTGCAAAAACATAAATAAACAAATAAAAATAAAAATTAGCCACTATTTAATAATTGCTGGAGCAGCAATGTTTACCTCAGGAACCAGCTTGATGGGTATATCAAAAAAGACTCTGCCTCGTGCAGTGACACAAGTAACTCCCAGTTTCTCCTGGCACTCTTCTGCTGCAACCTAGTGAAATAAAGAAAAATAACTAGATATGCTTCAATCATATTAAAAACCCATAACAAAAAACTTGGGGTATTTTTTTGCAGGCTGGAATGGATTAATAGAATTTCCATTAATTTCAATGAGGAAAATTGATTTGATATACAGTATGAGCAAATTGAGTTACGAGCCTGGTCCCTGAATGAATTAAACTCATACGTCAAGGTACCACTGTACTGAGAGTAAGTTTGTTTGTCATCATCCAAGTGGATATTTTCAGTAGTTCATCGTTTACAGTGGGTTTGGATGAGAGAAGACATATGTAGAGTCATCTGCAAATAAAACAGGTTTAGGAGTTTAGATGCATTTGGGAGGTTATTTATGTAAATGAGAAAGAGAAGTGGGCCAAGGACACTACCCTGTGGGACTCCAAACAAAAACAGGTTGTGTAGTTGAAGTAATGCCATTTGTGTATACAGTGGACCCCCGCATAACGGACGCCTTGCATAACGGACAATCCGCATAGCGGACGCTTTGATCGCTAAAATTTTGCCCCGCATAGCGCCCAAAAACCCGCTCAGCGGCCTTCGTCCGAGACGCGTCCAATGTGCGGCCTGAGCCAGCCTCATATGTTCCGCCGGTGGCATTGTTTACCAGCCAGCCTCCGCGGTAACATTCAAGCATACAATCGGAATATTTCGTATTATTACAGTGTTTTCGGTGCTGTTTCTGGAAAATAAGTGACCATGGGCCCCAAGAAAGCTTCTAGTTCCAACCCTACAGCAATAAGGGTTAGAATTCCTATAGAAATGAAGAAAGAGATCATTGATAAGTATGAAAGTGGAGTGCGTATCACCGACCTGGTCAGGTTGTACAAGAAACCCAAATCAACCATCTCTTCTATTGTGGCCAAGAAAACGGCAATCAAGGAAGCTGTTCTTGCCAAAGGTTTAACTGTGTTTTCGAAACAAAGATCGCAAGTGATGGAAGATGTTGAGAGACTCTTATTGGTGTGGATAAATGAAAAACAGCTAGCAGGAGATAGCGTCTCTCAAGCGATCATATGTGAAAAGGCAAGGAAGTTGCATGAGGATTTAATTAAAAAAATGCCTGCAACTAGTGATGATGTGAGTGAATTTAAGGCCAGCAAAGGTTGGTTTGAGAGATTTAAGAAGCGTAGTGGCATCCATAGTGTGATAAGGCATGGTGAGGCTGCCAGTTCGGACCACAAAGCGGCTGAAAAATATGTGCAGGAATTCAAGGAGTACATAGAAACTGAAGGACTGAAACCTGAACAAGTGTTTAATTGTGATGAAACAGGCCTGTTCTGGAAGAAAATGCCAAGCAGGACCTACATTACTCAGGAGGAAAAGGCACTCCCAGGACATAAGCCTATGAAAGACAGGCTTACTTTGTTGATGTGTGCCAATGCTAGTGGTGATTGCAAAGTTAAGCCTTTATTAGTGTATCACTCTGAAACTCCCAGAGCGTTCAGGCAAAAGAATGTCCTCAAGGATAATTTGTGTGTGCTGTGGAGATCAAACAGTAAGGCATGGGTCACTAGGGACTTTTTCTATAACTGGTTACACCATGCATTTGCCCCCAATGTCAAAGATTACCTAACTGAAAAGAAATTAGAACTTAAGTGCCTCCTGGTGTTAGACAATGCCCCTGGTCATCCTACAGACGTGGCAGAGCGACTTTATGGGGACATGAGCTTCATTAAGGTGAAGTTTTTGCCTCCTAATACCACTCCTCTCCTGCAGCCCATGGACCAGCAGGTCATTTCCAACTTCAAGAAACTGTACACAAAAGCTCTGTTTCAAAAGTGCTTTGAAGTGACCACAGACACTCGATTGACTCTAAAAGAGTTTTGGAAGGATCACTTTAATATCCTCAATTGTGTAAACCTTATAGGTAAGGCTTGGGAGGGAGTGACTAAGAGAACCTTGAACTCTGCTTGGAAGAAACTGTGGCCAGAATGTGTAGACAAAAGGGATTTTGAAGGGTTTGAGGCTAACCCTGAGAGGAGTATACCAGTTGAGGAATCAATTGTGGCATTGGGGAAGTCCTTGGGGTTGGAGGTTAGTGGGGATGATGTGGAAGAGTTGGTGGAGGAGGACAATGAAGAACTAACCACTGATGAGCTGATAGATCAACTTCAAGAGCAAGAGGCCAGACCTGCAGAAACTGGTTCAAAGGAGGGGAGAGAGAAATTGAAGGAATTGCCTACTTCAAAGATTAAGGAAATGTGTGCAAAATGGCTTGAAGTGCAAACCTTTTTTGATGAAAATCACCCTCACACAGCTATTGCAAGCCGTGCTGGTGACTGTTACAATGACAATGTTGTGAACCACTTTAGACAAATCATAAAGGAACGAGAGGTACAGGCCACTATGGACAGATATGTTGTGCGAAAGAAGTCCAGTGACTCTGAAGCTGGTCCTAGTGGCATTAAAAGAAGAAGGGAAGTAACCCCAGAAAAGGACTCGACACCTCAAGTCTTAATGGAAGGGGATTCCCCTTCTAAACACTAACACTCTCTCTCCCCTCCTCCCATCCCATCAATCATCACCAGATCTTCAATAAAAGTAAGTGTCATGTAATTGTGCATGCCTTTTTCAGTTTGTGTGTACTAAAATTAACATTTTTTTGTGGTAAAAAAATTTTTTTTTCATACTTTTGGGTGTCTTGCACGGATTAATTTTATTTCCATTATTTCTTATGGGGAAAATTCATTCACATAGCAAACATTTCGCATAACAGCCAGCCCTCTTGCACGGATTAAGGTCGCTATGCGGGGGTCCACTGTACATACTAGTGTCTATTGGTTAAGAATTGATTTTAAGTAATTGAGAGTGTGTCTGACTCCGTAATGTTCTAGTTTTAGTTGCAATACGTCACGATTAACTATATCAAATGTTTTTTGTAGGTCTATGAAAAGTCCCAGGGTTATTTTTTTTTTTTTTTGAGTGCCATATATAAAAGTGCAAGCAAATGTATAACTGCATCATTAGTACTTTTTTTCGGGCTAAATAAAAAAAAAATCCAAACTGACAGGTGGGGTGGTAAGTGAATGGGTCATTAAGCGAGGAGCATACTGAATTGGGTTTGTGTCAACAGCACCTCTGAAGAGAGGGGATGGAAGGCATTCAGGCTCAGATCAAGAACCTCTCACAAGCGTCAAGGCACCTCCCTGGAGGGGAAGTCCCAACATGAACATGGGGTGCAAAAGTCACAGCATAGAGTAAACAAGTCACAGCATAGGGTGCAAAAGTCACAGCATGCAGTGCACAAGTCACAACATAGGGTGCACAAGTCACAGCATTGAGTGCACAAGTCACAGCATGGGGTGCATAAGTCACAGCATAGGGTGCAAAAGTCATAGCATGCAGTGCACAAGTCACAACATAGGGTGCACAAGTCACAGCATGGGGTAAACAATTCACAGTATGGGGTACACAAGTCACAGCATGCAGTGCACAAGTCACAGCATGGGGTGCACAATTTTTTTTTTATATTATCACACCGGCCGATTCCCACCAAGGCAGGGTGGCCCGAAAAAGAAAAACTTTCACCATCATTCACTCCATCACTGTCTTGCCAGAAGGGTGCTTTACACTACAGTTTTTAAACTGCAACATTAACACCCCTCCTTCAGAGTGCAGGCACTGTACTTCCCATCTCCAGGACTCAAGTCCGGCCTGCCGGTTTCCCTGAATCCCTTCATAAATGTTACTTTGCTCACACTCCAACAGCACGTCAAGTATTAAAAACCATTTGTCTCCATTCACTCCTATCAAACACGCTCACGCATGCCTGCTGGAAGTCCAAGCCCCTCGCACACAAAACCTCCTTTACCCCCTCCCTCCAACCCTTCCTAGGCCGACCCCTACCCCGCCTTCCTTCCACTACAGACTGATACACTCTTGAAGTCATTCTGTTTCGCTCCATTCTCTCTACATGTCCGAACCACCTCAACAACCCTTCCTCAGCCCTCTGGACAACAGTTTTGGTAATCCCGCACCTCCTCCTAACTTCCAAACTACGAATTCTCTGCATTATATTCACACCACACATTGCCCTCAGACATGACATCTCCACTGCCTCCAGCCTTCTCCTCGCTGCAACATTCATCACCCACGCTTCACACCCATATAAGAGCGTTGGTAAAACTATACTCTCATACATTCCCCTCTTTGCCTCCAAGGACAAAGTTCTTTGTTTCCACAGACTCCTAAGTGCACCACTCACTCTTTTTCCCTCATCAATTCTATGATTCACCTCATCTTTCATAGACCCATCCGCTGACACGTCCACTCCCAAATATCTGAATACGTTCACCTCCTCCATACTCTCTCCCTCCAATCTGATATTCAATCTTTCATCACCTAATCTTTTTGTTATCCTCATAACCTTACTCTTTCCTGTATTCACCTTTAATTTTCTTCTTTTGCACACCCTACCAAATTCATCCACCAATCTCTGCAACTTCTCTTCAGAATCTCCCAAGAGCACAGTGTCATCAGCAAAGAGCAGCTGTGACAACTCCCACTTTGTGTGTGATTCTTTATCTTTTAACTCCACGCCTCTTGCCAAAACCCTCGCATTTACTTCTCTTACAACCCCATCTATAAATATATTAAACAACCACGGTGACATCACACATCCTTGTCTAAGGCCTACTTTTACTGGGAAAAAATTTCCCTCTTTCCTACATACTCTAACTTGAGCCTCACTATCCTCGTAAAAACTCTTCACTGCTTTCAGTAACCTACCTCCTACACCATACACTTGCAACATCTGCCACATTGCCCTCCTATCCACCCTGTCATACGCCTTTTCCAAATCCATAAATGCCACAAAGACCTCTTTAGCCTTATCTAAATACTGTTCACTTATATGTTTCACTGTAAACACCTGGTCCACACACCCCCTACCTTTTCTAAAGCCTCCTTGTTCATCTGCTATCCTATTCTCCGTCTTACTCTTAATTCTTTCAATTATAACTCTACCATACACTTTACCAGGTGCACAAGTCAGAGCATAAAGTGCACAAGTCACAGCATGGAGCTCACAAGTCACAGCATGGGGTGCACAAGTCAGAGCATTAAGTGCACAAGTCACAGCATGGAGTGCACAAGACACAGCATAGGGTGCACAAGTCACACCATGGGGTGCACAAGTCACACCATGGGGTGCACATGTCACACCATGGGGTGCACAAGTCACACCATGGGGTGCACAAGTCACACCATGGGGTGCACAAGTCACACCATGGGGTGCACAAGTCACACCATGGGGTGCACAAGTCACACCATGGGGTGCACAAGTCACACCATGGGGTGTACAAGTCACACCATGGGGTGCACAAGTCACACCATGGGGTGCACAAGTCACACCATGGGGTGCACAAGTCACACCATGGGGTGCACAAGTCACAACATGGGGTGCACAAGTCACACCATGGGGTGCACAAGTCACACCATGGGGTGCACAAGTCATAACATGGGGTGCACAAGTCACAACATGGGGTGCACAAGTCACAACATGGGGTGCACAAGTCACACCATGGGGTGCACAAGTCACAACATGGGGTGCACAAGTCACACCATGGGGTGCACAAGTCACACCATGGGGTGCACAAGTCACAACATGGGGTGCACAAGTCACAACATCGGGTGCACAAGTCACACCATGGGGTGCACAAGTCACACCATGGGGTGCACAAGTCACACCATGGGGTGCACAAGTCACACCATGGGGTGCACAAGTCACACCATGGGGTGCACAAGTCACACCATGGAGTGCACAAGTCACAACATGGGGTGCACAAGTCACAACATGGGGTGCACAAGTCACACCATGGAGTGCACAAGTCACACCATGGAGTGCACAAGTCACAACATGGGGTGCACAAGTCACAACATGGGGTGCACAAGTCACACCATGGAGTGCACAAGTCACAACATGGGGTGCACAAGTCACAACATGGGGTGCACAAGTCACACTATGGAGTGCACAAGCCACACCATGGGGTGCACAAGTCACACCATGGGGTGCACAAGTCACAACATGGGGTGCACAAGTCACACCATGGAGTGCACAAGTCACAACATGGGGTGCACAAGTCACACCATGGAGTGCACAAGTCACAACATGGGGTGCACAAGTCACAACATGGGGTGCACAAGTCACACCATGGGGTGCACAAGTCACAACATGGGGTGCACAAGTCACACTATGGAGTGCACAAGCCACACCATGGGGTGCACAAGTCACACCATGGGGTGCACAAGTCACAACATGGGGTGCACAAGTCACACCATGGAGTGCACAAGTCACAACATGGGGTGCACAAGTCACAACATGGGGTGCACAAGTCACACCATGGGGTGCACAAGTCACAACATGGGGTGCACAAGTCACACCATGGGGTGCACAAGCCACACCATGGGGTGCACAAGTCACACCATGGGGTGCACAAGTCACACCATGGGGTGCACAAGTCACAACATGGGGTGCACAAGTCACACCATGGGGTGCACAAGTCACACCATGGGGTGCACAAGTCACACCATGGGGTGCACAAGTCACACCATGGGGTGCACAAGTCACAACATGGGGTGCACAAGTCACACCATGGGGTGCACAAGTCACACCATGGGGTGCACAAGTCACACCATGGGGTGCACTTCACTATAAACAAAACTGATTATATCCACCAAAAAAGTTATGACTGAAATACGTAAATATTAAAATACACTTCACAGTTCCTATATACAAAAAAATTAATGTTAATACTGATCACCTGTTCCAAATTATTTACAAAATATGTTAACAATAAACTCTGGAAATATCACCCTTGGTATTTAAAAATTCTGTATATAATAGACTTCAGTTGTGGATGAAACATAATATACCTCTTCCAGTCCTGTAACAACTGTTAACTCCAGTGTACATATTTCACGATGCTCTGAGAGTAATCCTTTAAAAGCTTCAGTGTTTATTTTGTTTATAGAAGGCGCCATGTTGGTTGCTTGTTGGGGGTCTTGAGGGCCACCAAAACTGATGTTTTGGGGGTCTTGAGGGCCACCATAACTGACGTTTTGTCAGCCCTTCCAAACCTCATGTACCTGGAGTTCGTTACCTTTTTAACTTGTTCATCTATCAAAAATAACAAAAAAAAAAAAGGCACAATACCGTGACTGAAACGATATACAAATAACCCGCACATAGAAGAGAGGAGCTTACGACGACGTTTCGGTCCGACTTGGACCATTTATGTGCGGGTTATTTATGAATCATCTATCAAAACTTTAGGGCCCAGTCCCTGGACCCATTATGTACCTCTGTAATCCTTTTGACTATCGCCCACAGGATGGGTATAGGGTGCATAATAAAGATATTTTCCATCTGTTATACACCATTTCATTTTAAGGGGATTAATTTATTATTTAGTACATAGACTTTCGTGACAGCGACACAACACACGGACGTTCCTAACAACACCTTGTGAGTCTGGGTATAATGTTAACACCTTTCCCAGTGGCCACAATGTTCGATGTTCGGTTCAGAGAAACAAACCGTTCATCTACAATCCTGTTAGACACTGTAACTTCTTGGGATCTTAATACTTGGGAATTCTTCGCTTGCCTAACCCTTGGGCACGACCTACTTCCACATTGGACAAATGTGACACCACCTACGACTGCTGTACCTCTCCTGCCTACGGTTTATAAGCTACTTCTCCGCACATATGCTGTATTCTATTCAAGATTGATGGACTGACCACATCGACTCAAGGTTTAGGGACTGATTACCTCATTCTCATCCTGTTCTTCACGTTTCTCCTTTGTATGGAATGATGAAGCCACTGTGTGGAGAAACGTTTCCTCAATAAAGATACCCAGGAGTTGCATATGTGTCTAATTTATCAGCCTGATCATTATATGATTAGCTTCGCTGATGATAATAATGATTCACATCACTGGATTCTCCAACACCCTAAACATCCTTAACAATGTACTTGCCTCGTGTCAGAACCTGGAGTTGATTATCTCTACTGAGAAAACAAAGATACTTACATTTAGATTTTGCCACTGAAGTGACTAGTTTCTTGTGCACCCCATATCCATCCTGTGGACGGTAGCGCAAGAGCATATGGATACACAAAAGGCCAAGGAACTAGGCCCCAAAAGGGTTAACAGGTGTACATATGGGTTTATATCTACATATCTACAGTTCCCTTATCTGTTACAAGCAAATTTAGGAAATTTAGCAAATTTAGGAAATTTGCTTAGTATATCTGGTATCTTATTTTCATTAATAAGATATCTTGGCATGACACATAGGTTATTACACTGTCTGTCTCTGTATTCCCCAATAATTGGGCAATTAAGCACATAGTGTTCAAGAGTGACCATATGCCTGACCACTTTATTTACATTTAGTTTGATCATCATCTGTGTGTCTCCCAAACTGCCAGAAGTACTTGTAACCAATCCTAAGCCTGGCCACTACAACATCAGTCAGTACTTGTAACCAAGCGTAAGCTTGGCCACTACAACATCAGTCAGTACTTGCAACCAAGCCTAAGCCTGGCCACTACAACATCAGTCAGTACTTGTAACCAAGCCTAAGCCTGGCCACTACAACACCAGTCAGTACTTGTAACCAAGCCTAAGCCTGGCCACTACAACACCAGTCAGTACTTGCAACCAAGCCTAAGCCTGGCCACTACAACATCAGTCAGCACTTGTAACCAAGCCTAAGCCTGGCCACTACAACATCAGACAGTACTTGCAACCAAGCCTAAGCCTGGCCACTACAACATCAGTCAGTCTGTTCACATTGCAAATAGCTCCATAAACATACTTATCTATGTTCATGTTATCATAGTGGGTTATAGATCTACTCAGCCTTCTAACTGCATTCCTATAACATTCATTTTCATTATTTACTTCTCTCCTAATATTATTCCTAATGCTAGACACAGAAAACAGGCGTCCTCCTAGACAGAGAGGCGCAGTTGGCTAGATCTAAGACAAGTGTACACTGGTTGTTACAATAGTCACGTAATCATTCGTCGTTGAGGTTCATTTGGTATAAATCGGCCTCAATCCGTAATTTAGAAATTGTTGACACATTCCTGAAGAATTGGGCTACAATTCGGCTACAAGGACGGAAAAATAGGGGACTCTGATCCTTCCCAATAGCACGATGCTCTTGAGTACGTTGATGATGTCAAAAGTGCAGCAATCTCTGTTCAGTTGCAAGCAGTTTGTAAGAAAGAAGCCCATGACTCTTTGCTTCGAGACTTGCCTTGGAACTGGCTGCCAAGATGCCGAAAAATGCTTAAAGTAAAAGGTTCTGAAAATAAACACGTACAAACTATGCTATTTGCTCTTAAGTGCCTGCACACTATAGCCAAAGCATAATAGTTTTACCATCTTATGAGCAAGAGATTGCATTAACTCACTTCAATGGATACATTACAAATCTTTTCATGGAACATTGCTTCCATCAGGAAGCGGTTGCCTGACTTACATCATATTAGTGCAACCAAGAATATTGATGTCATCTGTTTGCAGGAATGTAGACTGAAAGATGGAGCACCTCTACCAAAGTTGCCTGGATATGCAGCTTATAACTTAAGGTCAACCAACTTTTGTGTGATGTATGTCAGAAAGAACTTGCCACATTCACTCCTTGCCTTGCAGAGTCGAGTAAACATGCAGTATCATGGTGTCAGAGTATATGCAGGCGATTTTTCCATAAACATTCTTAATCTCTATGCCCCAGCGAACCAGCTTCGACCTGATGCTTTACCAGATCGCATCAATACTGAACCTACCCTCATTCTTGAAGACTTTAATGCCAGACATAAGAATACTGGTGGGTCTATAACAAACGCCAATGGAACTAAACTACTGAAATTTCTAAATGAGCATGATAATGTTTGAATTGTGGGCACTACTGAGCCTACTCCACAAACTTGACAATTATGGTATACGAGGCCATGTGCTTGCATATTTCAAATCCTACCTTACTAATAGGTATCAGTATGTCACCATTAAAGACACAGCATCATCAACACGGCCACTTGATACCGGAGTTCCGCAGGGAAGTGTCCTTGGACCCCTGCTCTTCCTCATTTACATCAATGATCTCTCAAACGTATCCCAACACCTGAAATCATTCTCTTTGCTGACGACACGACTTATGTCATCTCACACCCTAATCTTGCCACCCTCAACACCATTGTTAATGAGGAGCTGCTCAAAATATCGACTTGGATGACAGCCAATAAACTTACACTTAACACTGACGAAACCTACTATATGTTTGGTAGCAGAGCAGGTGTTGCGCAACTTAACATTAAGATCGACAACACTCTAATTGCCAGACATAATGAGGGCAAATTCCTAGGCCTATACCTCGACAACGACCTGAATTTCAGCACCCATATCCAACACATAACAAAAAAAGTATCCAAAACAGTTGGGATCCTCTCCAAGATACGATACTACGTGCCGCAAAATGCCCTTCTCACTCTATACTATTCAATCATTTATCCATACCTCACCTATGCTATTCGTGCTTGGGGATCAACTGCAGCAGTAAAGGTCGAGAACCAAATGCTAGTCATTGTGGTAGTCTACAAGCCTCCGGATGCAACATCCCAGAAATTCCAGGAACAGCTGTTAAAAATTGACCACTGTCTGGAAAATCTTCCAGCTCCTGCACCCAACATCTTGCTCCTGGGGGATTTCAACTTAAGGCACCTAAAATGGAGGAATATAGCAAATAATATTGTTGCAGAAATAACACCAGGAGGTAGCTCTGATGAAAACTCACACTCACACGAGCTTTTAAATCTCTGCACAAAATTTAATTTAAACCAGCAAATAATAGAGCCTACTAGACTGGAGAATACACTAGACCTCATCTTCACTAACAATGATGATCTGATAAGAAATGTCACCATGTCAAAAACAATATACTCAGATCACAACATAATTGAGGTTCAGACATGTATGCGTGGAGCCCCAGACCGACATGATGAGACTAGTCACGAAGGAGCATTCACCAAATTCAACTTCAATAACAAAAACATAAAGTGGGACCAAGTAAACCAAGTCCTAACCGATATAAGCTGGGAAGATATACTAAGCAACACAGACCCCAACTTATGCCTAGAACAGATTAACTTGGTGACACTCGATGTATGCACAAGGCTTATTCCTCTAAGAAAAAGGAGGAGTAGATGTAAAATAGAAAGAGACAGGCGCACCCTTTACAGGCGACGGAAAAGAATAACAGAGCGGCTAAAAGAGGTCAATATATCTGAAATGCGTAGGGAGACACTGGTCAGAGAAATAGCAAGCATCGAACTTAAGCTAAAGGAATCTTATAGGAGTCAGGAATCGCGGGAAGAACTAAAAGCTATAAATGAAATCGAAAGAAACCCAAAGTATTTCTTCTCCTATGCCAAATCAAAGTCGAGAACAACGTCCAGTATTGGGCCCCTACTTAAACAAGATGGGTCCTACACAGATGACAGCAAGGAAATGAGTGAGCTACTTAAGTCCCAATATGACTCAGCTTTTAGTAAGCCGCTAACCAGACTGAGAGTCGAAGATCAAAATTAATTTTTCATGAGAGAGCCACAGAATTTGGTAAACACAAGCCTATCCGATGTTATCCTGACACCAAATGACTTCGAACAGGCGATAAATGACATGCCCATGCACTCTGCCCCAGGGCCAGACTCATGGAACTCTGTGTTCATCAAGAACTGCAAGAAGCCCCTATCACGAGCCTTTACCATCCTATGGTAATGCTATGCATAGTATAAGTGGCTTTGGCATGCTGCTCTTATCTGTATTTTTTGTACCTCTGTATGTGTGCTCAAATTTTTAAATAAATAAATAAATAAATGGAGAGAGAGCATGGACACGGGGGTTGTCCCACAGTTACGAAAAACAACAGACATAGCCCCACTCCACAAAGGGGGCAGTAAAGCAACAGCAAAGAACTACAGACCGATAGCACTAACATCCAATATCATAAAAATCTTTGAAAGGGTCCTAAGAAGCAAGATCACCACCCATCTAGAAACCCATCAGTTACACAACCCAGGGCAACATGGGTTTAGAACAGGTTGCTCCTGTCTGTCTCAACTATTGGATCACTACGACAAGGTCCTAAATGCACTAGAAGACAAAAAGAATGCAGATGTAATATATACAGACTTTGCAAAAGCCTTCGACAAGTGTGACCATGGCGTAATAGCGCACAAAATGCGTGCTAAAGGAATAACAGGAAAAGTCGGTCGATGGATCTATAATTTCCTCACTAACAGAACACAGAGAGTAGTCGTCAACAGAGTAAAGTCCGAGGAAGCTACGGTGAGAAGCTCTGTTCCACAAGGCACAGTACTCGCTCCCATCTTGTTCCTCATCCTCACATCCGACATAGACAAGGATGTCAGCCACAGCACCGTGTCTTCCTTTGCAGATGACACCCGAATCTGCATGACAGTGTCTTCCATTGCAGACACTGCAAGGCTTCAGGCGGACATCAACCAAATTTTTCAGTGGGCTGCAGAAAACAATATGAAGTTCAACGATGAGAAATTTCAATTACTCAGATATGGTAAACACGCGGAAATTAAATCTTCATCAGAGTACAAAACAAATTCTGGCCACAAAATAGAGCGAAACACCAACGTCAAAGACCTGGGAGTGATCATGTCGGAGGATCTCACCTTCAAGGACCATAACATTGTATCAATCGCATCTGCTAGAAAAATGACAGGATGGATAATGAGAACCTTCAAAACTAGGGAGGCCAAGCCCATGATGACACTCTTCAGGTCACTTGTTCTATCTAGGCTGGAATATTGCTGCACACTAACAGCACCTTTCAAGGCAGGTGAAATTGCTGACCTAGAAAATGTACAGAGAACATTCACGGCGCGCATAACGGAGATAAAACACCTCAATTACTGGGAGCGCTTGAGGTTCCTAAAACTGTATTCCCTGGAATGCAGGCGGGAGAGATACATGATTATATACACCTGGAAAATCCTAGAGGGACTAGTACCGAACTTGCACACGAAAATCTCTCACTACGAAAGCAAAAGACTTGGCAGACGATGCAACATCCCCCCAATGAAAAGCAGGGGTGTCACTAGCACGTTAAGAGACCATACAATAAGTGTCAGGGGCCCGAGACTATTCAACTGCCTCCCAGCATACATAAGGGGGATTACCAACAGACCCCTGGCAGTCTTCAAGCTGGCACTGGACTAGCACCTAAAGTCGGTTCCTGACCAGCCGGGCTGTGGCTCGTACGTTGGTTTGCGTGCAGCCAGCAGCAACAGCCTGGTTGATCAGGCTCTGATCCACCAGGAGGCCTGGTCACAGACCGGGCCGCGGGGGCGTTGACCCCCGGAACTCTCTCCAGGTAAACTCCAGGCTAAAGCCAATAATAACCAAACAAAAAGCCGCAGTAAGAATAATCACTAAATCCCATCCCTGGCAACACCCCCCCCCCCCTCTTCATAGATCTAAACTTACTCCCTGTTCAGTACATCCACACTTACTACTGTGCAATCTACATATACAGGACCTTAAATTCCAATATTAACCTTGAACTAAAACGCTTTCATGATAGTTGTGACAGGACCCACAGGCATAACACCAGACACAAACATCTCTACGACATTCCCCGTGTCCGACTAAACCTTTACAAAAATTCAATGTATGTCAAAGTCCCTAACATCTGGAATAACCTACCTGAGAACTCTAGAACTGCAGACACATTCATCACCTTCAAAACTACCGTTAGAAAACATATTATCTCCCTGATACACCCCATCAACTAACTACATAAAAACCACCTGGTCGTTCACACTTACACTCACCCATTTGACTATAAGCACAGAAATACGAATCTTAATCTTAAGTCATTCGTGGGTCACTACCCAGGAACACCCGAAGTAGTACTTACCAACCTGTTCCACTGTAGAGTCTCCCCAGGCGGTGACGTCGGTTCAGACCACATCCCCGTCATAATTAAGCTCCAATCCACACCGTTCTGGATACCCACGCACCCCAGACCCAACAGGCCCCTACAGGGCCTACCTAGGAAATGACCAAACTATTTCACTCGAAAACCAACCCTCCACTGCAATAGATGAGGCAATTAACTCCTTCCACGCCAGAATCAATGAGGCCATACAAGCATGCTGTGAAATAACAACTTCCAGGATCTACCAACAGTACAAACCAACCAGGGAAATTAAGGACAGTATGAATAACTTCCAAACTAAGTGTAGTAGGCACTTCCACACAGGGCAGCCCACCCGGGAAGTACTACAAAGAGTGAGGAGAGGTCTCATCCCCCTAATAACCCAACACAAGAGAGATTTATGGAAATATCTGGTGCTCCAGGGAAACCAGTATAAGCGCCACCCAGAACAATTCTGGAGTAAGATCCGTAGACTTCTAGGAGATAAACACACTCCCACACAACACTTTACACACTCCTTCACCGACGAAGACGTCGAGGAAGTGAAAGCCCTGCTCGAGGACTCACAAAACCAAGCAGAATGACAGCAGACAGATTTAACAACGACCACTTCCAGTGGGTCAACCAGTGGCGGGAAGAAAACCTGGAAGACTTCCACCCTATACCATATATTGACACATCTTCTCTCGAAAACGAACACCCTCTAATTAGACCAATTACTCTTAGGGAAGTGTCCCAAGTCATTGGCCGAATGAGAAACACAGCACCTGGCCTATCAGGCATAACAGCAAAACAATTAAAGTGCCTTCCCCGTAACTGCAAGATGTCGCTGATGAATGTCTTCAATGCCATCTTGGCATCAGGACACTTCCCACTGGCATTTAAGATGGCAAAGATGATTTTCATCGCAAAACCCAACAAGGACAACTGAAACCCCGAGAACTACAGGCCCATCTCCTTGCTCGAAGTCACGGGCAAAGTCTTCGAAAAAATAGTCTCAGACTGAACTACTACATTGAATTCAACCACCTATTTTCCGAGAAACAGCTCGGCTTCAGGTCCCACTGCAGCACACAACATGCGATAAACATCATCTTTGATGCCGTGGCCAGCCTGAGGAAGCAAGGGAACCTGGCCCTGATTGCAACTAGGGAAGTACACAAGGCCTTCAACAGCCTGTGGCATGACGGACTCATTTTCAAATTTGCAGACCTCCCAGATCACAACTGGACCTTTCTCAGGCTCATACACAACTTCTTAACAGGTAGAAGTATCATTTCCACCTTCCATGGTACGGCAGCAACACCCTTCAAGCTGACAGTCGGAGTATGTTATGCAAAAATGTGGGATAGCTGAGGGCTTGAGCCTGGTATAAGGGCAAAGGTAAAAGTTACTCACATCTCTAGCCCAAACAGGCCACCTAGGGCTATCCCAGTCAAAACAGAAAGTGCTAAACTGATATGTGTACTTAAAGGGGTTGGGTAACAGAGGGTTATTCAAAAATCCCAATTAGGAAAATATATCTATTTAGTCACCATAACATAACATAACAGAAAAACCTTAATCCTAAACGCCCAAATGAGGGTACACAAACCACAGCTGGCTGGAGGTCCAGCCACCATAACCACTAGGCCTCGTCAGCGTCAGGCCCACTCCACTCCACACCTCATTTCTTATTTCCTCACTCCTCCCACAGCACCCTGACCATGTCAGAGCCTGGGTGAACATACAGGTAAGCCATATGAAAACCTATGGCTTGAGTTGGATAAACAAAAGGAGTGCACAACTACAAACTTATCTTAAATACACAGCATCTCCGACGCCAGCCTCTACACACCATGCTCACGTCACGTGACTCCCCCAAACCACGCTTACTCCGCGTACCCAAACATCCTTGGAAAATAAATCATTAACAGAATTTCTTTATAATTACAGTTAGAGTACTTTACAGTACCCCCAAATGCACATTATCAATTATAAAATTATTCCTTACAACTATAATATTCACATTATTATGGCACACTTCTTCACTATATGTACATTACGATGTCATGCAGATCCCTGCATAACACCCCCACCCCCAGACCATAGGTCTCACTCTGCTAGCGGGGTCCCTACAGACACCGCTAGGCAAAAAGAAAAAAAAAAAAACACATTAAGGTCTGAGGCAACGGACAAAATGATAACTGGGGAATGACCACCATACAATCACGGTCTTTTGGTACTACAAATATGCAATATTAACAAACTGAGGTACTAGATTGCAGACATATGTTGCCATGTAGGTGTGGCATTTTTGGGGATGGTCAAAGGTGCATGTCCCACTTGTTTTACCAGATATACCGTGACTGCAGATACCCAAGGCATAGTATTTGCATAGATTGGACTTCCGTTTGCTAGGATTAACTGTAGCTGCGTTTGCTGCTGGTGCATTTTTTTTCTGTTTCCTCCCTATCTATTACCCTTCTATGGACATCTGTGTTTCTACCAGGTTTTGCTGGTAATGTGTCAACACTGTTCCCTGAGACATCATCCCCTTTTGTTCCATCTCCAGCAGTATCGCTATTTTGTACCTCTGTGAACTGAATAGCGTTGTCTTTACTTGTTTCATCACCAGGGCCAATGTCTCCTTTTGGTTCACTGTCCTCCAGGACAACACTAGCACCCTCAGGAGCACTGTTGTCCAAGACAGCCCCGTCCAAACCATCCATCTTATTTTCCCAGTTGTCATGCCATGCTGATATGTGTAAAGTAAAAGGACACAAATGCAACTAATGTGACTTTTTATTGTGGCAACGTTTCGCTCTCGAGGAGCTTCATCAAGCCATTACCAACTTTATTACAACATGCTGATATGTCTTTCAAGAAGCTAGTTAAGAACAATAATAAATTTGTTGAGTTAGGCATAAGAATTAACAACTGGGCGTCTACACTGCAAACTGAATTGTTTGCAATCCTAATGGCGCTAAAGCTAACCTATGACACTGAGCTTGACTCTATCATCATTACTGATTCTATGTCATCAATGAAGGCTCTTGACTCATATAATGACTCCAACAACATGCTCATTGGGGAAGCCAGGTATAGATACTCAAAAATTAGGGACAAAGGAATTAATGTACAATTGCTATGGATCCCATCACACATTGGATTACTCCTTCATGATAAAGTTGATATGTTAGCCAAGAAGAGTATCGAGAAGGAGAATGTAGAATATAACTTTGGTATAACTGTGTCTAGCATTAGGAATAATATTAGGAGAGAAGTAAATAATGAAAATGATTGTTATAGGAATGCAGTTAGAAGCCTGAGTAGATCTATAACCCACTATGATAACATGAACGTAGATAAGTATGTTTATGGAGCAACTTGCAATGTGAACAGATTGACTGATGTTGTAGTGGCCAGGCTTAGGCTTGGTTACAAGTACTTCTGGCAGTTTGGGAGACACACAGATGATGATCAAACTAAATGTAAATTATGTGATCAGGCATATGGTCACTCTCTTGAACACTATGTGCTTAATTGTCCACTTATTGAGGAATACAGAGACAGACAGTATAATAACCTATGTGACATGTCAAGATATCTTATTAATGAAAATAAGATACCAGATATACTAAGCAAATTTCCTAAATTTGCTTGTAACAGATAAGTGAACTATAGATATGTAGATATAAATCCATATGTATTCCTGTTAACCCTTTGGGGCCTAGTTCCTAGGCCTTTTGTGTATCCATATGCTCTCGCGCTACCGTCCACAGGATGGATATGGGATGCACAATAAACTAGCCACTTCGGTGGCAAAATCTAAAAGAAGGATCTTTTATTAGTGTTCTTGTCTTTTAATATAGATGTAATTTCCTTGAAGACTTTAATGCCAGACATAAGAATACTGGTGGGTCTATAACAAACGCCAGGTAAACTCCAGGTAAACAGGTGTATCTCGTTTGGGCAGACCCAAAAACATCTCTCTGCGTTTATGTCAAGTGTGGTCACTGGTTTAAAATCCCTGCATATACCATGGGACCACTGACCACAGAGATGGCAAACAATCCAGGCCTGTTTTCGTCCCTTACCCTTTCCGCAGACTACACAAATCTTCGTGGTGGTGGTCATCTTACAACATCTGACAACTCTCCTAGCTATCTAGTCTATAATTTCTCTAAGTATTTAGTTGTCTTTAACAGTTCTTCTGATTTGGCTTATTTCCAACGAATCCGTTTGAATCTGGTCCTTAGTTCACTTGTTTCTTGGACAAATCCGAGCGAATCCGGACGAATCCGAGTAGTGGATCACTGTATATTTATTTACTTATAACCACCTTAAAAGTTTATCTATCTATTTGTATTGTATCTATTTGTTGTAGTTAAGTAAGTAAGTAAGTAAGTAAGTAAGTTTATTCAGGTATACACAAATACAGTTACATAGAATTATCATACATAACAGCATATGTGTAGAGAACCTGGGATAACCCAAAAAAGTCAGACAGAGTGACTTATTTCCATTGGGGTCCTTTAGTTACTGTTTGAGTGTTTGATGAGGGCGCATAAAACCCCGTCAGCTTAATCCCGTGTTCAGAATGGCGACAAAGATAACATTCCCAGACATCAAAATTTGAAAATTAAGCAATATCAAGCTCTTAAATATTCTATGAAGAGTGTCACCATAGGCTTGGTATTCAAACCTTGCCTCGACTCTTGAGTCTGAAGAATAGGTAGTTGGAATGATGGTAAAAGTCTTCTTGTATCCTCTGATCCCTGACAGACTGATAAAGTCCTGGTAGCTTTTATAAATCCCTGATAGACTGATCAAGTCCTGGTAGCTTTTATAAATCCCTGATAGACTGATCAAGTCCTGGTAGCTTTTATAAATCCCTGACAGACTGATAAAGTCCTGGTAGCTTTTATAAATCCCTGATAGACTGATCAAGTCCTGGTAGCTTTTATAAATCCCTGATAGACTGATCAAGTCCTGGTAGCTTTTATAAATCCCTGACAGACTGATAAAGTCCTGGTAGCTTTTATAAATCCCTGATAGACTGATCAAGTCCTGGTAGCTTTTATAAATCCCTGATAGACTGATCAAGTCCTGGTAGCTTTTATAAATCCCCGATAGACTGATCAAGTGCTGGTAGCTTTTATAAATCCCTGATAGACTGATCAAGTCCTGGTAGCTTTTATAAATCCCTGATAGACTGATCAAGTCCTGGTAGCTTTTATAAATCCCTGATAGACTGATCAAGTCCTGGTAGCTTTTATAAATCCCTGATAGACTGATAAAGTCCTGGTAGCTTTTATAAATCCCTGACAGACTGATAAAGTTCTGGTAGCTTTTATAAATCCCTGATAGACTGATAAAGTTCTGGTAGCTTTTATAAATCCCTGATAGACTGATAAAGTTCTGGTAGCTTTTGTAAGTCTCTGATAGACTGATAAAGTTCTGGTAGCTTTTATAAATCTCTGATAGACTGATAAAGTTCTGGTAGCTTTTATAAATCCCTGATAGACTGATCAAATCCTGGTAGCTTTTATAAATCCCTGATAGACTGATAAAGTTCTGGTAGCTTTTATAAATCCCTGATAGACTGATCAAGTCCTGGTAGCTTTTATAAGTCCCTGATAGACTGATAAGACTGGTGGACGCAATGATTCTCTAGTAAATACCAGACTTTATTTACCGTCTTATTCACATATATGTTAGTATATTTTACCAGCGATATACATGTATATGCACATATGTGTGGTACATAGAAATGAACGTGTTGGTGTATGTGTAGGCTGTAAATGTGGAGATGCGAAAATGAGGTTAAAAACATGTGGGTGTTTATTCGTGTGGATCGTCGCATGAGATGAAAATACAAACAATTGAACAACGAATCAAAGAGAATTGATTAACACGTAGAGCTGGTTTAATGGAGGCAGACAAATAGAGAAACACACGGACACTCATCTACTTTCATAAAAACATTCACAAATACACTTATTCAACTATAAAATTGAGAATAATGTATTAATTATAGAAACAATGCAACTTAAATAGAAGTCCAAAATTTGTCTTAATTAGCCTCTCCTCGGTGGCCGAGCTGCGTGCGAGCTTCGTTTCGTCCAGCTGACCTACTGTTCCAGGCTGTCTTCATTGGGTGTAATTACTGGAAGCAGTTTTCTGTGTGTCACCTCCAGCAATTCCACCCAACTGGACAGTCTCCACCGTAGACCAGCTAGATAGGACCAAGTTTCCACCCAGCAAGGTCACTGGAGGTAGCAACCGCTGACTCTGGGGAAGTGGGGAAGGGAGTCCACCTGGGGTGACACAAGTGGACTCCTAGACACACTGATCCGGGGAAGGCACCGCTAACTCTGGGAAAGTGGGGAAGGGAGTCCCCTCAGTGACACAAGTGGATTCCAGGGGACACTGATCCGGGAAAGGCACCGCCGACCTTAGGTAAGTGGGGAAGGGGAAACTTCTGGGAGTGAACGGATCGATTCCTAGATACATGAACTTGGGGAAGGTTGTTGTTGAGTCTGACTTTGGGGACGTGGGGAAGGGGAGACATCCGGGAGTGAACGGATGGATTCCTGGATACATGAACCTGAGGAAGGCATGAATACTAGAAGCTGAGGCTGTTCTTGTTTGGAAATTTGTCTGGACTGCCTCCATGTGAGTTGTCTACCCTAGCAAGCTCTGTTGACACCGAGCCGTGAGGCTGGTACCTCAGCCTCACAAGTGGCTTATAGGACAGATTTCCATAAATGACTGATGTTGCAAGAAATCTCGCCTGCATGCACGAATGAAGGACTAAGTTACTTACTGTTGGTCTTCAACCTCCCTAAGCTTTAGCCCCTCTGGACTTTCCCTCAGAACCACATACAACCAGGAGCCTTAATTCCTGCAATATTCAGTCGGTATTAGTGACCTGCCTGCACCTCAGAAATTCCTGTTTCCAAAGGGGTGTGTATCCCCTGCTACAACTATGCAGGAAGTGACACTAGCTTCTGAGCTTCACAACGAGGAGACGCCAGCACGCACCGATCATTGGCCGTCCGACTACACAAAGACCCACAGTTCAACTCACTTGCAAATTCCCCCCAGAAACTGGCCAGAATACTGAGAAAGAAAGGGAGGTCTCATCTTACTGTATGGGCCTGACGGAGGAGGTCATCTACAGTACTTCTAGGTGCCTCCACCAGATTTCCCCAGGGCCTAGCATGTGTAGACACGTGGGGCGCCGCCCTGATGTTACGGAAGTGTGCCTTGTTTGGAGTTTCGAAAAAGAAGAAGGCACTGCAGTCTCAAAACCCCATGCCTCGATGTTCAAACTTGGGCTGCTAGTTCTCCCTAGCTAACATAACCTAGAGTCTGCCTATATTACCGGCCTATTACTACCGATGTTAAGGTCTTAGGTCTACATTATTATTATCTACATTGTCTCAATAGTCCTAATATTAGTTCACTAACAGTATAAACTACCTACCTCTTCCTTGAAGGGTAAATCTATCAATTAAAATGTACCTTCCAACCACCTTCGCCAATCCGGGTGTATGTGTGTATTTTGGGTGGATGTAAGGGCCCCCCAACTCAGCCGTTCCGTCCGTTGCGTGTTGGGATTTTTGTACGACGTATCTGCCCTGGAACCTTTTAGGACCAAATAAGTTTCCACATCTTCCAGCCAGCAAAGGTAGGCGATAAGTCTACATCAAGTTCACCCTCCACAAGCACCCATGGCGGACCCTGGACATGAGTGCCGTCCAGCCACTTTCGTCGAGCAGACTCTGGTCTAAATTCAACCATCCAGTTTTCGCCGTGTGGACCTCTGGGGGTGTAAACTCGTTGGTTCCAGTGGTCTTAGCGCCCTTTCCTTTAACTTTAACATCCTTTGTATGTCTAGCCTTGACTGAGAGGGGTTCCATACTTTCCCACCCAGTGGCCCACATGCCCTGGTAGCCTTTCCTCCCACTGATATGAGGTTCCCTGGATTTAATGGCAATCTATCTCCCTCTTTATGTACCCCATAAAAGTGTTTTCCCAAGGTGGCTGAGTGTTTGTCACTCCCTACCTGGTTCAGCTTACCTGGCAGTTCATCGTGTATACTGATACTCATTATCACTACTCCCCCCAGCTATCATGGGGACACCTTCTTCCCTCTCTGGCGTGGCAAGAAATTCAGGTGGAATCCTGCAGCCTATGATGTATCCTACTGGGGATCTGTATAAACCAATTCTTTCCCTAAACGTCCGTCGTGTAGACAGGAAGTCATCTATCTGGTTGGCTCCCACCAGGGAATTACCACTGACTGTGTCAGTGGTAATTCCCTGGTCTGCCAGCTTTACGCCAAGGTCTTTCAATGGCTTGGCTGCTGCAGCAAAACTTCTCGCTGTAATTGCCGAGGGTAACGTCTCTACCACCAAGGCTGTAATGTCTCTGCGAAGTCCACTTAATTTAGCTGTGACATCCACCATGTCATAAGATTTGGGTGGGACCTGACTTATAGCCCCTCCCAATGTCATACAAACCTTCCTGGCGGTCTTCAATTTTAATTTTGCCACCATCTTCTTTGTTATCAAGGATACTTGTGCTCCAGAGTCAAAGAATAATGGAGTTGTTTCGGACCTGTGCCCATTCAAAACCTTTGCGATGACTGTAGGTAGGGCAGCACCTCTGTAATTCTCACTCGGATTAGAGACTTCACTCCCACTAATCATGTTGGCTACCATTTCAGGCTCGGACTCACTTTCTATCTCTACCTGAGAGATATCCCTACTAGCCTGGGATTCCTTTAAATTATTGGGACATAGTGCAGTATGATGCTTACCTCTGCAACAGCTTCGACACTCACTGAGCTGGGCATCACAGTCTCTGGCAAAGTGTTCCCCACAATATTTGAAGCGGAGTCTCAACTCCTTTAGCCTCCGTTGCCTACTGCTCAGTGTTGTATACTCAGAGTAACTCGTGCTAGTGTGTTCGCCTTCGCATATTCTGGAATGAGTGCCTATGAGGTTCTGCTTAGAGGTTCTTGTCCTAGACACTTTTTTACCATAGTACACTCCAACTTTAGTCATATGAGGTTTAGATTGCTCTCCCGAGATCTCTGAGTAACTATCTGTGTTTTTATGTGGTGATGGTGGTGACTCTTCTCTCACACCTATACTCAAATGAGAAACGAGATCTCCCAACCCCTCAACAATTTGTTGTATCGTGAACCGGTTTGTTCGATATTTCAAATGCAACTAGTGTACTGTAGTGCTAGCCAGTTTCCTCTGAATCACCTGACTAATGATCCATTCTGAATCATCCTCATCATGTAAATCTCTGAAACTATTTGTCAAGCTCATAATTTCAATGCAGAACTTCTCTAGGCTCTGACGGTCATGTCGGCAAGCCTCTAGATCCAACAAACGATAAAGTATAGCCACCTTTATCTCTTCAGTGTTGCCAAACATGTCCTTTAACTGGTCTTTGGCATGTTGGTAATTAGTGTCAGTAATCTGGTAAGGCCGGACCAAGTCTAGGGCTTTACCTTTGAGCTGTGATCGTAAATACTACAATTTGATGGCATCTTACAAATCGTTTCTGTCATTTATCTGGGCTTTAAACTGATCCCAGCAAGCAATGTGCTCTGTTAGTGTCCCGTCAAATGTCGGTAAATTCAACTGGGGCAACCTTGGCAACATATTGACAGGTGTGTGGCTGCTCGTGGTACCTGCGGTGTTCGACACCTCACTTGGCTTACTACTCTTTAATGTGCTTAACTTATCTTTGTACGTATTCATCTCCTGGTGACAATCTACATCATCCTTGGTGAATTCGTCCTGAGCTTGCTGGAGACTGTCCTGGGATTCACTATCCTCAATAGCCTGTAGCTCATATGCTGAGAATGCTCATTCCTAGGCTTCCCATTTTTCCCCCAAAAGGTTCAGGCAGTCTTGCAAATCATCGCAGTCTACTTTACTGAGTTGACTAGTAGCCTTACACCTGTTGCTTGTTCTGTTCAGATGTATGCAGCCACTAATCATTTTAATTTTGCTAACACTGAACCAGACTGAGGTTTAATTAGGAGTGCGACACTAACTGTACTTTACTCAGCCCACCCCACAGCACGACACGGTGTTAGGCAAGAATGAACGAGCCTCAAGGCTCTTCGACAAGCTTAACGATTCCCTTTATTATATTGACTCTACTCTGAATCAAAATGTACACTGTTAGCTCTCAGACCCCAATTGAAGCGTATATCAATGTGAACGCTTAACCTAGCAATTTCCTGTACAACGTCAGCAAATAATTACAGGACTTAACCTAGTCTCTGGTACAAATCACAAATCCCACATTAAAATGAGTCAAAAACAATGAAAATCACACAATAAAAATGCAGTCTTTACAAATTAAAAAAATAATTTGGTTAACACAAATAAATTCAACAATTCAATCTTATGAAACAGTAAATAAAAAAATGTGTAAACAGACTAACTGTGCCCAGATCGACACCATGCCTAACCCTTCTAGGGTAGGGTAGGTGCCTGAGCCCGAGCTTATAGCTCACAAGACTGTCATTCCCATTAGCCCCCTTGTGGCGGGGATGACAGACCAGAGAGGCCTAGCTTGTGTGGCTAGGCCTGGGGACAGTTGGTCCCAAAGATGAGGAGGTAGTTGTGCCTCCTCCCATGGGAGACTTAGGTCTCAGACACTCCCTAAAGAGGGAGCCAAGGCCGGGCCACCACTTGGAAAAGGCCCGGGCCGGGAGAATACCGGCGAATCTTTAATAATAATAAATAACTGTGCCCAACTTACTCCATCTAGCTTGGTTGGGTGGATAAGGTAAATCCTAAAATAACTAGTGTGCTATAGTCTAAACCTGGCTACAGAATTCACTGTAAATAATAACTAGGTTAAATCTGTCCTAGCTACTATAACTGTTGTAAATATTGCACAAGCCTAGCCTAACTGTGGCTACCTTGCAAATCCACTGTAAGTAATTAACACAAGTCTCCTACTTTGGTTTACTTGTAATCACTGTAAATAATTAAATTCACAAGCTTCTCTAGCCTACCTGGCCTGCCTGTAAATTACTGTAAATAATAACTTCTGTGTATAGTCAACTTGGCCTAGCCTCTGTGAAAGTCTCTCTTGGCCTGGTTGTGCTAACTTAACCTAACTTTGTTAATCTCTGGTTCCTAACTGTGGCCTAGCTATGTTAACTTAACCTAGCTATTCCACATCACGGTTAGAAGGACCACTTTGGAAATTTGTCTGGTCTGCATCCATGTGAGTTGTCTACCCTAGCAAACTCTGTTGACACCGAGCTCTGAGGCTGGTACCTCAGCCTCACAAGTGGCTTATAGGACAGATTTCCATAAATGACTGATGTTGCAAATACTCTCGCCTGCATGCACGAATAAAGGACTGACTTATTTGGTGTTGAAGAATATATCCTGGTCATCAACCTCCCTAAGCTTTAGCCCCTTTGGACTTCCCCTCAGAACCACGTGCAACCGGAAGCCCTAATTCCTGCAATATTCAATCGGTATTAGTGACCTGCCTGCACCTCAGAAATTCCTGTTTCCAAAGGGGTGTGTATCATCCCATAGTACAACTATGCAGGAAGTGACACTAGCTTCTGAGCTTCACAACGAGGAGACGCCAGCACGCACCGATCATTGGCCGTCCGACTACACAAAGACCCACAGTTCAACTCACTTGCAAATTCCCCCCAGAAACTGGCCAGAATACTGAGAAAGAAAGGGAGGTCTCATCTTACTGTATGGGCCTGACGGAGGAGGTCATCTACAGTACTTCTAGGTGCCTCCACCAGATTTCCCCAGGGCCTAGCATGTGTAGACACGTGGGGCGCCGCCCTGATGTTACGGAAGTGTGCCTTGTTTGGAGTTTCGAAAAAGAAGAAGGCACTGCAGTCTCAAAACCCCATGCCTCGATGTTCAAACTTGGGCTGCTAGTTCTCCCTAGCTAACATAACCTAGAGTCTGCCTATATTACCGGCCTATTACTACCGATGTTAAGGTCTTAGGTCTACATTATTATTATCTACATTGTCTCAATAGTCCTAATATTAGTTCACTAACAGTATAAACTACCTACCTCTTCCTTGAAGGGTAAATCTATCAATTAAAATGTACCTTCCAACCACCTTCGCCAATCCGGGTGTATGTGTGTATTTTGGGTGGATGTAAGGGCCCCCCAACTCAGCCGTTCCGTCCGTTGCGTGTTGGGATTTTTGTACGACGTATCTGCCCTGGAACCTTTTAGGACCAAATAAGTTTCCACATCTTCCAGCCAGCAAAGGTAGGCGATAAGTCTACATCAAGTTCACCCTCCACAAGCACCCATGGCGGACCCTGGACATGAGTGCCGTCCAGCCACTTTCGTCGAGCAGACTCTGGTCTAAATTCAACCATCCAGTTTTCGCCGTGTGGACCTCTGGGGGTGTAAACTCGTTGGTTCCAGTGGTCTTAGCGCCCTTTCCTTTAACTTTAACATCCTTTGTATGTCTAGCCTTGACTGAGAGGGGTTCCATACTTTCCCACCCAGTGGCCCACATGCCCTGGTAGCCTTTCCTCCCACTGATATGAGGTTCCCTGGATTTAATGGCAATCTATCTCCCTCTTTATGTACCCCATAAAAGTGTTTTCCCAAGGTGGCTGAGTGTTTGTCACTCCCTACCTGGTTCAGCTTACCTGGCAGTTCATCGTGTATACTGATACTCATTATCACTACTCCCCCCAGCTATCATGGGGACACCTTCTTCCCTCTCTGGCGTGGCAAGAAATTCAGGTGGAATCCTGCAGCCTATGATGTATCCTACTGGGGATCTGTATAAACCAATTCTTTCCCTAAACGTCCGTCGTGTAGACAGGAAGTCATCTATCTGGTTGGCTCCCACCAGGGAATTACCACTGACTGTGTCAGTGGTAATTCCCTGGTCTGCCAGCTTTACGCCAAGGTCTTTCAATGGCTTGGCTGCTGCAGCAAAACTTCTCGCTGTAATTGCCGAGGGTAACGTCTCTACCACCAAGGCTGTAATGTCTCTGCGAAGTCCACTTAATTTAGCTGTGACATCCACCATGTCATAAGATTTGGGTGGGACCTGACTTATAGCCCCTCCCAATGTCATACAAACCTTCCTGGCGGTCTTCAATTTTAATTTTGCCACCATCTTCTTTGTTATCAAGGATACTTGTGCTCCAGAGTCAAAGAATAATGGAGTTGTTTCGGACCTGTGCCCATTCAAAACCTTTGCGATGACTGTAGGTAGGGCAGCACCTCTGTAATTCTCACTCGGATTAGAGACTTCACTCCCACTAATCATGTTGGCTACCATTTCAGGCTCGGACTCACTTTCTATCTCTACCTGAGAGATATCCCTACTAGCCTGGGATTCCTTTAAATTATTGGGACATAGTGCAGTATGATGCTTACCTCTGCAACAGCTTCGACACTCACTGAGCTGGGCATCACAGTCTCTGGCAAAGTGTTCCCCACAATATTTGAAGCGGAGTCTCAACTCCTTTAGCCTCCGTTGCCTACTGCTCAGTGTTGTATACTCAGAGTAACTCGTGCTAGTGTGTTCGCCTTCGCATATTCTGGAATGAGTGCCTATGAGGTTCTGCTTAGAGGTTCTTGTCCTAGACACTTTTTTACCATAGTACACTCCAACTTTAGTCATATGAGGTTTAGATTGCTCTCCCGAGATCTCTGAGTAACTATCTGTGTTTTTATGTGGTGATGGTGGTGACTCTTCTCTCACACCTATACTCAAATGAGAAACGAGATCTCCCAACCCCTCAACAATTTGTTGTATCGTGAACCGGTTTGTTCGATATTTCAAATGCAACTAGTGTACTGTAGTGCTAGCCAGTTTCCTCTGAATCACCTGACTAATGATCCATTCTGAATCATCCTCATCATGTAAATCTCTGAAACTATTTGTCAAGCTCATAATTTCAATGCAGAACTTCTCTAGGCTCTGACGGTCATGTCGGCAAGCCTCTAGATCCAACAAACGATAAAGTATAGCCACCTTTATCTCTTCAGTGTTGCCAAACATGTCCTTTAACTGGTCTTTGGCATGTTGGTAATTAGTGTCAGTAATCTGGTAAGGCCGGACCAAGTCTAGGGCTTTACCTTTGAGCTGTGATCGTAAATACTACAATTTGATGGCATCTTACAAATCGTTTCTGTCATTTATCTGGGCTTTAAACTGATCCCAGCAAGCAATGTGCTCTGTTAGTGTCCCGTCAAATGTCGGTAAATTCAACTGGGGCAACCTTGGCAACATATTGACAGGTGTGTGGCTGCTCGTGGTACCTGCGGTGTTCGACACCTCACTTGGCTTACTACTCTTTAATGTGCTTAACTTATCTTTGTACGTATTCATCTCCTGGTGACAATCTACATCATCCTTGGTGAATTCGTCCTGAGCTTGCTGGAGACTGTCCTGGGATTCACTATCCTCAATAGCCTGTAGCTCATATGCTGAGAATGCTCATTCCTAGGCTTCCCATTTTTCCCCCAAAAGGTTCAGGCAGTCTTGCAAATCATCGCAGTCTACTTTACTGAGTTGACTAGTAGCCTTACACCTGTTGCTTGTTCTGTTCAGATGTATGCAGCCACTAATCATTTTAATTTTGCTAACACTGAACCAGACTGAGGTTTAATTAGGAGTGCGACACTAACTGTACTTTACTCAGCCCACCCCACAGCACGACACGGTGTTAGGCAAGAATGAACGAGCCTCAAGGCTCTTCGACAAGCTTAACGATTCCCTTTATTATATTGACTCTACTCTGAATCAAAATGTACACTGTTAGCTCTCAGACCCCAATTGAAGCGTATATCAATGTGAACGCTTAACCTAGCAATTTCCTGTACAACGTCAGCAAATAATTACAGGACTTAACCTAGTCTCTGGTACAAATCACAAATCCCACATTAAAATGAGTCAAAAACAATGAAAATCACACAATAAAAATGCAGTCTTTACAAATTAAAAAAATAATTTGGTTAACACAAATAAATTCAACAATTCAATCTTATGAAACAGTAAATAAAAAAATGTGTAAACAGACTAACTGTGCCCAGATCGACACCATGCCTAACCCTTCTAGGGTAGGGTAGGTGCCTGAGCCCGAGCTTATAGCTCACAAGACTGTCATTCCCATTAGCCCCCTTGTGGCGGGGATGACAGACCAGAGAGGCCTAGCTTGTGTGGCTAGGCCTGGGGACAGTTGGTCCCAAAGATGAGGAGGTAGTTGTGCCTCCTCCCATGGGAGACTTAGGTCTCAGACACTCCCTAAAGAGGGAGCCAAGGCCGGGCCACCACTTGGAAAAGGCCCGGGCCGGGAGAATACCGGCGAATCTTTAATAATAATAAATAACTGTGCCCAACTTACTCCATCTAGCTTGGTTGGGTGGATAAGGTAAATCCTAAAATAACTAGTGTGCTATAGTCTAAACCTGGCTACAGAATTCACTGTAAATAATAACTAGGTTAAATCTGTCCTAGCTACTATAACTGTTGTAAATATTGCACAAGCCTAGCCTAACTGTGGCTACCTTGCAAATCCACTGTAAGTAATTAACACAAGTCTCCTACTTTGGTTTACTTGTAATCACTGTAAATAATTAAATTCACAAGCTTCTCTAGCCTACCTGGCCTGCCTGTAAATTACTGTAAATAATAACTTCTGTGTATAGTCAACTTGGCCTAGCCTCTGTGAAAGTCTCTCTTGGCCTGGTTGTGCTAACTTAACCTAACTTTGTTAATCTCTGGTTCCTAACTGTGGCCTAGCTATGTTAACTTAACCTAGCTATTCCACATCACGGTTAGAAGGACCACTTTGGAAATTTGTCTGGTCTGCATCCATGTGAGTTGTCTACCCTAGCAAACTCTGTTGACACCGAGCTCTGAGGCTGGTACCTCAGCCTCACAAGTGGCTTATAGGACAGATTTCCATAAATGACTGATGTTGCAAATACTCTCGCCTGCATGCACGAATAAAGGACTGACTTATTTGGTGTTGAAGAATATATCCTGGTCATCAACCTCCCTAAGCTTTAGCCCCTTTGGACTTCCCCTCAGAACCACGTGCAACCGGAAGCCCTAATTCCTGCAATATTCAATCGGTATTAGTGACCTGCCTGCACCTCAGAAATTCCTGTTTCCAAAGGGGTGTGTATCATCCCATAGTACAACTATGCAGGAAGTGACACTAGCTTCTGAGCTTCACAACGAGGAGACGCCAGCACGCACCGATCATTGGCCGTCCGACTACACAAAGACCCACAGTTCAACTCACTTGCAAATTCCCCCCAGAAACTGGCCAGAATACTGAGAAAGAAAGGGAGGTCTCATCTTACTGTATGGGCCTGACGGAGGAGGTCATCTACAGTACTTCTAGGTGCCTCCACCAGATTTCCCCAGGGCCTAGCATGTGTAGACACGTGGGGCGCCGCCCTGATGTTACGGAAGTGTGCCTTGTTTGGAGTTTCGAAAAAGAAGAAGGCACTGCAGTCTCAAAACCCCATGCCTCGATGTTCAAACTTGGGCTGCTAGTTCTCCCTAGCTAACATAACCTAGAGTCTGCCTATATTACCGGCCTATTACTACCGATGTTAAGGTCTTAGGTCTACATTATTATTATCTACATTGTCTCAATAGTCCTAATATTAGTTCACTAACAGTATAAACTACCTACCTCTTCCTTGAAGGGTAAATCTATCAATTAAAATGTACCTTCCAACCACCTTCGCCAATCCGGGTGTATGTGTGTATTTTGGGTGGATGTAAGGGCCCCCCAACTCAGCCGTTCCGTCCGTTGCGTGTTGGGATTTTTGTACGACGTATCTGCCCTGGAACCTTTTAGGACCAAATAAGTTTCCACATCTTCCAGCCAGCAAAGGTAGGCGATAAGTCTACATCAAGTTCACCCTCCACAAGCACCCATGGCGGACCCTGGACATGAGTGCCGTCCAGCCACTTTCGTCGAGCAGACTCTGGTCTAAATTCAACCATCCAGTTTTCGCCGTGTGGACCTCTGGGGGTGTAAACTCGTTGGTTCCAGTGGTCTTAGCGCCCTTTCCTTTAACTTTAACATCCTTTGTATGTCTAGCCTTGACTGAGAGGGGTTCCATACTTTCCCACCCAGTGGCCCACATGCCCTGGTAGCCTTTCCTCCCACTGATATGAGGTTCCCTGGATTTAATGGCAATCTATCTCCCTCTTTATGTACCCCATAAAAGTGTTTTCCCAAGGTGGCTGAGTGTTTGTCACTCCCTACCTGGTTCAGCTTACCTGGCAGTTCATCGTGTATACTGATACTCATTATCACTACTCCCCCCAGCTATCATGGGGACACCTTCTTCCCTCTCTGGCGTGGCAAGAAATTCAGGTGGAATCCTGCAGCCTATGATGTATCCTACTGGGGATCTGTATAAACCAATTCTTTCCCTAAACGTCCGTCGTGTAGACAGGAAGTCATCTATCTGGTTGGCTCCCACCAGGGAATTACCACTGACTGTGTCAGTGGTAATTCCCTGGTCTGCCAGCTTTACGCCAAGGTCTTTCAATGGCTTGGCTGCTGCAGCAAAACTTCTCGCTGTAATTGCCGAGGGTAACGTCTCTACCACCAAGGCTGTAATGTCTCTGCGAAGTCCACTTAATTTAGCTGTGACATCCACCATGTCATAAGATTTGGGTGGGACCTGACTTATAGCCCCTCCCAATGTCATACAAACCTTCCTGGCGGTCTTCAATTTTAATTTTGCCACCATCTTCTTTGTTATCAAGGATACTTGTGCTCCAGAGTCAAAGAATAATGGAGTTGTTTCGGACCTGTGCCCATTCAAAACCTTTGCGATGACTGTAGGTAGGGCAGCACCTCTGTAATTCTCACTCGGATTAGAGACTTCACTCCCACTAATCATGTTGGCTACCATTTCAGGCTCGGACTCACTTTCTATCTCTACCTGAGAGATATCCCTACTAGCCTGGGATTCCTTTAAATTATTGGGACATAGTGCAGTATGATGCTTACCTCTGCAACAGCTTCGACACTCACTGAGCTGGGCATCACAGTCTCTGGCAAAGTGTTCCCCACAATATTTGAAGCGGAGTCTCAACTCCTTTAGCCTCCGTTGCCTACTGCTCAGTGTTGTATACTCAGAGTAACTCGTGCTAGTGTGTTCGCCTTCGCATATTCTGGAATGAGTGCCTATGAGGTTCTGCTTAGAGGTTCTTGTCCTAGACACTTTTTTACCATAGTACACTCCAACTTTAGTCATATGAGGTTTAGATTGCTCTCCCGAGATCTCTGAGTAACTATCTGTGTTTTTATGTGGTGATGGTGGTGACTCTTCTCTCACACCTATACTCAAATGAGAAACGAGATCTCCCAACCCCTCAACAATTTGTTGTATCGTGAACCGGTTTGTTCGATATTTCAAATGCAACTAGTGTACTGTAGTGCTAGCCAGTTTCCTCTGAATCACCTGACTAATGATCCATTCTGAATCATCCTCATCATGTAAATCTCTGAAACTATTTGTCAAGCTCATAATTTCAATGCAGAACTTCTCTAGGCTCTGACGGTCATGTCGGCAAGCCTCTAGATCCAACAAACGATAAAGTATAGCCACCTTTATCTCTTCAGTGTTGCCAAACATGTCCTTTAACTGGTCTTTGGCATGTTGGTAATTAGTGTCAGTAATCTGGTAAGGCCGGACCAAGTCTAGGGCTTTACCTTTGAGCTGTGATCGTAAATACTACAATTTGATGGCATCTTACAAATCGTTTCTGTCATTTATCTGGGCTTTAAACTGATCCCAGCAAGCAATGTGCTCTGTTAGTGTCCCGTCAAATGTCGGTAAATTCAACTGGGGCAACCTTGGCAACATATTGACAGGTGTGTGGCTGCTCGTGGTACCTGCGGTGTTCGACACCTCACTTGGCTTACTACTCTTTAATGTGCTTAACTTATCTTTGTACGTATTCATCTCCTGGTGACAATCTACATCATCCTTGGTGAATTCGTCCTGAGCTTGCTGGAGACTGTCCTGGGATTCACTATCCTCAATAGCCTGTAGCTCATATGCTGAGAATGCTCATTCCTAGGCTTCCCATTTTTCCCCCAAAAGGTTCAGGCAGTCTTGCAAATCATCGCAGTCTACTTTACTGAGTTGACTAGTAGCCTTACACCTGTTGCTTGTTCTGTTCAGATGTATGCAGCCACTAATCATTTTAATTTTGCTAACACTGAACCAGACTGAGGTTTAATTAGGAGTGCGACACTAACTGTACTTTACTCAGCCCACCCCACAGCACGACACGGTGTTAGGCAAGAATGAACGAGCCTCAAGGCTCTTCGACAAGCTTAACGATTCCCTTTATTATATTGACTCTACTCTGAATCAAAATGTACACTGTTAGCTCTCAGACCCCAATTGAAGCGTATATCAATGTGAACGCTTAACCTAGCAATTTCCTGTACAACGTCAGCAAATAATTACAGGACTTAACCTAGTCTCTGGTACAAATCACAAATCCCACATTAAAATGAGTCAAAAACAATGAAAATCACACAATAAAAATGCAGTCTTTACAAATTAAAAAAATAATTTGGTTAACACAAATAAATTCAACAATTCAATCTTATGAAACAGTAAATAAAAAAATGTGTAAACAGACTAACTGTGCCCAGATCGACACCATGCCTAACCCTTCTAGGGTAGGGTAGGTGCCTGAGCCCGAGCTTATAGCTCACAAGACTGTCATTCCCATTAGCCCCCTTGTGGCGGGGATGACAGACCAGAGAGGCCTAGCTTGTGTGGCTAGGCCTGGGGACAGTTGGTCCCAAAGATGAGGAGGTAGTTGTGCCTCCTCCCATGGGAGACTTAGGTCTCAGACACTCCCTAAAGAGGGAGCCAAGGCCGGGCCACCACTTGGAAAAGGCCCGGGCCGGGAGAATACCGGCGAATCTTTAATAATAATAAATAACTGTGCCCAACTTACTCCATCTAGCTTGGTTGGGTGGATAAGGTAAATCCTAAAATAACTAGTGTGCTATAGTCTAAACCTGGCTACAGAATTCACTGTAAATAATAACTAGGTTAAATCTGTCCTAGCTACTATAACTGTTGTAAATATTGCACAAGCCTAGCCTAACTGTGGCTACCTTGCAAATCCACTGTAAGTAATTAACACAAGTCTCCTACTTTGGTTTACTTGTAATCACTGTAAATAATTAAATTCACAAGCTTCTCTAGCCTACCTGGCCTGCCTGTAAATTACTGTAAATAATAACTTCTGTGTATAGTCAACTTGGCCTAGCCTCTGTGAAAGTCTCTCTTGGCCTGGTTGTGCTAACTTAACCTAACTTTGTTAATCTCTGGTTCCTAACTGTGGCCTAGCTATGTTAACTTAACCTAGCTATTCCACATCACGGTTAGAAGGACCACTTTGGAAATTTGTCTGGTCTGCATCCATGTGAGTTGTCTACCCTAGCAAACTCTGTTGACACCGAGCTCTGAGGCTGGTACCTCAGCCTCACAAGTGGCTTATAGGACAGATTTCCATAAATGACTGATGTTGCAAATACTCTCGCCTGCATGCACGAATAAAGGACTGACTTATTTGGTGTTGAAGAATATATCCTGGTCTTCAACCTCCCTAAGCTTTAGCCCCTTTGGACTTCCCCTCAGAACCACGTGCAACCGGAAGCCCTAATTCCTGCAATATTCAATCGGTATTAGTGACCTGCCTGCACCTCAGAAATTCCTGTTTCCAAAGGGGTGTGTATCATCCCATAGTACAACTATGCAGGAAGTGACACTAGCTTCTGAGCTTCACAACGAGGAGACGCCAGCATGTACCGATCATTGGCCGTTCGACTACACAAAGACCCACAGTACAACTCACTCGCAAATTCCCCCCAGAAACTGGCCAGAATACTGAGAAAGAAAGGGAAGTCTCATCTTACTGTATGGGCCTGATGGAGGAGGTCATCTACAGTACTTCTAGGTGCCTCCACCAGATTTCCCCAGGGCCTAGTATGTGTAGACACGTGGGGCGCCGCCCTGATGTTACGGCGGTGTGCCTCGTTCCGAGTTTCAAAAAAGAAGAAGGCACTGCAGTCTCAAAACCCCATGCCTCGATGTTCAAACTTGGGCTGCCAGTTCTCCCTAGCTATCATAACCTAGGTTCTGCCTATATTACCGGCCTATTACTATCTACGTTAAGGTCTTAGGTCTACATTATTATTATCTACAGTTGCCTCAATAGTCCTAATATTAGTTCACTAACAGTATAAACTACCTACCTCTTCCTTGAAGGGTAAATCTATCAATTAAAATGTACCTTCCAACCACCTTTGCTGTATATCCCTTGTGGTTTAGCGCTTCTTTTTAATTATAATAATAATCCAACCACCTTTGCCATCCCTGGTGTATGTGTGTGTTTTGGGTGGATGTAAGGGCCCCCCAACTCAGCCGTTCCATCTGAGACATGTTGGGATCTTCGTACGACATATCTGCCCTGTGGAAAGGGAGACATTGGGTGGTGGACGGATGGATTCCTGGGTACATGAACCTGGGGAACTCAAGGATACAGGTTGGTGAGGCTGATCTTGGGGAAGTGAGTAAGGGAAAACATCCGGAGGCGGACAGATGGATTCCTGGATGCATGAACCTGGGGAAGGCTAAGGCTGGAAGGCAGAGGGAGAGATGCGAGGCTGACCGCAGTGAAGTGAGGAAGTGGAGACATCCGGGGGCCCACGGATGGACTCCTGGACACATGAACCTGGGAAAGGCGAAGGAAGGGGAAAGGAGACGAACCACTGGCCTCCACATGGCAAGGTCTGGTAACTCATAGATAACTCTGAGGCTGACAGTGGTCGCAAATATTAATTTTATTATTACTTATTATTATTATTATTATTATTATTATTATTATTATTATTATTATTATTATTATTATTATTATTATTATTATTATTATTATTATTATTATTATCATTATACTAATTATTATTATTATTATTATTATTATTATTATTATTATTATTATTATTATTATTATTATTATTATTATTATTATTATTATTATTATTATTATTATTATAATTATTGAAAGGAGTCAACCAGCTTCCCTGACAGTAGTCAGGGTGGTGTTATTCCCACTCCAGCCTCCCTGACAGTAGTCAGGGTGGTGTTATTCCCACTCCAGCCTCTCTGACAGTAGTCACGGTGGTTTTATTCCCACTCCAGCCTCCCTGACAGTAGTCAGGGTGGTGTTATTCCCACTCCAGCCTCCCTGACAGTAGTCAGGGTGGTGTTATTCCCACTCCAGCCTCTCTGACAGTAGTCAGGGTGGTGTTATTCCCACTCCAGCCTCTCTGACAGTAGTCACGGTGGTATTATTCCCACTCCAGCCTCCCTGACAGTAGTCAGGGTGGTGTTATTCCCACTCCAGCCTCTCTGACAGTAGTCAGGGTGGTGTTATTCCCACTCCAGCCTCTCTGACAGTAGTCACGGTGGTTTTATTCCCACTCCAGCCTCCCTGACAGTAGTCAGGGTGGTGTTATTCCCACTCCAGCCTCCCTGACAGTAGTCAGGGTGGTGTTATTCCCACTCCAGCCTCCCTGACAGTAGTCAGGGTGGTGTTATTCCCACTCCAGCCTCCCTGACAGTAGTCAGGGTGGTGTTATTCCCACTCCAGCCTCCCTGACAGTAGTCAGGGTGGTGTTATTCCCACTCCAGCCTCCCTGACAGTAGTCAGGGTGGTGTTATTCCCACTCCAGCCTCCCTGACAGTAGTCAGGGTGGTGTTATTCCCACTCCAGCCTCTCTGACAGTAGTCACGGTGGTATTATTCCCACTCCAGCCTCCCTGATAGTAGTCACGGTGGTTTTATTCCCACTCCAGCCTCCCTGACAGTAGTCAGGGTGGTGTTATTCCCACTCCAGCCTCCCTGATAGTAGTCACGGTGGTATTATTCCCACTCCAGCCTCCCTGACAGTAGTCAGGGTGGTGTTATTCCCACTCCAGCCTCCCTGACAGTAGTCAGGGTGGTGTTATTCCCACTCCAGCCTCTCTGACAGTAGTCACGGTGGTATTATTCCCACTCCAGCCTCCCTGATAGTAGTCAGGGTGGTGTTATTCCCACTCCAGCCTCCCTGACAGTAGTCAGGGTGGTGTTATTCCCACTCCAGCCTCTCTGACAGTAGTCACGGTGGTATTATTCCCACTCCAGCCTCCCTGACAGTAGTCAGGGTGGTGTTATTCCCACTCCAGCCTCCCTGACAGTAGTCAGGGTGGTGTTATTCCCACTCCAGCCTCCCTGACAGTAGTCAGGGTGGTGTTATTCCCACTCCAGCCTCTCTGACAGTAGTCACGGTGGTATTATTCCCACTCCAGCCTCCCTGACAGTAGTCAGGGTGGTGTTATTCCCACTCCAGCCTCCCTGACAGTAGTCAGGGTGGTGTTATTCCCACTCCAGCCTCCCTGACAGTAGTCCGGGTGGTGTTATTCCCACTCCAGCCTCCCTGACAGTAGTCACGGTGGTATTATTCCCACTCCAGCCTCCCTGACAGTAGTCAGGGTGGTGTTATTCCCACTCCAGCCTCCCTGACAGTAGTCAGGGTGGTGTTATTCCCACTCCAGCCTCCCTGACAGTAGTCAGGGTGGTGTTATTCCCACTCCAGCCTCCCTGACAGTAGTCAGAGTGGTGTTATTCCCACTCCAGCCTCCCTGACAGTAGTCAGGGTGGTGTTATTCCCACTCCAGCCTCTCTGACAGTAGTCACGGTGGTATTATTCCCACTCCAGCCTCCCTGATAGTAGTCACGGTGGTTTTATTCCCACTCCAGCCTCCCTGACAGTAGTCAGGGTGGTGTTATTCCCACTCCAGCCTCCCTGATAGTAGTCACGGTGGTATTATTCCCACTCCAGCCTCCCTGACAGTAGTCACGGTGGTATTATTCCCACTCCAGCCTCCCTGACAGTAGTCACGGTGGTATTATTCCCACTCCAGCCTCCCTGACAGTAGTCACGGTGGTATTATTCCCACTCCAGCCTCCCTGACAGTAGTCACGGTGGTATTATTCCCACTCCAGCCTCCCTGACAGTAGTCAGGGTGGTGTTATTCCCACTCCAGCCTCCCTGACAGTAGTCAGGGTGGTGTTATTCCCACTCCAGCCTCCCTGACAGTAGTCACGGTGGTGTTATTCCCACTCCAGCCTCCCTGACAGTAGTCAGGGTGGTGTTATTCCCACTCCAGCCTCCCTGACAGTAGTCACGGTGGTGTTATTCCCACTCCAGCCTCCCTGACAGTAGTCAGGGTGGTGTTATTCCCACTCCAGCCTCCCTGACAGTAGTCACGGTGGTGTTATTCCCACTCCAGCCTCCCTGACAGTAGTCAGGGTGGTGTTATTCCCACTCCAGCCTCTCTGACAGTAGTCAGGGTGGTGTTATTCCCACTCCAGCCTCCCTGACAGTAGTCAGGGTGGTGTTATTCCCACTCCAGCCTCTCTGACAGTAGTCACGGTGGTGTTATTCCCACTCCAGCCTCCCTGACAGTAGTCAGGGTGGTGTTATTCCCACTCCAGCCTCTCTGACAGTAGTCAGGGTGGTGTTATTCCCACTCCAGCCTCCCTGACAGTAGTCAGGGTGGTGTTATTCCCACTCCAGCCTCCCTGATAGTAGTCAGGGTGGTGTTATTCCCACTCCAGCCTCCCTGACAGTAGTCAGGGTGGTGTTATTCCCACTCCAGCCTCCCTGATAGTAGTCAGGGTGGTGTTATTCCCACTCCAGCCTCCCTGACAGTAGTCACGGTGGTGTTATTCCCACTCCAGCCTCCCTGACAGTAGTCAGGGTGGTGTTATTCCCACTCCAGCCTCCCTGATAGTAGTCAGGGTGGTGTTATTCCCACTCCAGCCTCCCTGACAGTAGTCAGGGTGGTGTTATTCCCACTCCAGCCTCCCTGACAGTAGTCAGGGTGGTGTTATTCCCACTCCAGCCTCCCTGATAGTAGTCAGGGTGGTGTTATTCCCACTCCAGCCTCCCTGATAGTAGTCAGGGTGGTGTTATTCCCACTCCAGCCTCCCTGATAGTAGTCAGGGTGGTGTTATTCCCACTCCAGCCTCCCTGACAGTAGTCAGGGTGGTGTTATTCCCACTCCAGCCTCCCTGATAGTAGTCAGGGTGGTGTTATTCCCACTCCAGCCTTCCTGACAGTAGTCACGGTGGTGTTATTCCCACTCCAGCCTCCCTGATAGTAGTCAGGGTGGTGTTATTCCCACTCCAGCCTCCCTGACAGTAGTCAGGGTGGTGTTATTCCCACTCCAGCCTCCCTGATAGTAGTCAGGGTGGTGTTATTCCCACTCCAGCCTCCCTGACAGTAGTCAGGGTGGTGTTATTCCCACTCCAGCCTCCCTGACAGTAGTCAGGGTGGTGTTATTCCCACTCCAGCCTCCCTGACAGTAGTCACGGTGGTATTATTCCCACTCCAGCCTCCCTGACAGTAGTCAGGGTGGTGTTATTCCCACTCCAGCCTCCCTGACAGTAGTCAGGGTGGTGTTATTCCCACTCCAGCCTCCCTGACAGTAGTCAGGGTGGTGTTATTCCCACTCCAGCCTCCCTGACAGTAGTCAGGGTGGTGTTATTCCCACTCCAGCCTCCCTGACAGTAGTCAGGGTGGTGTTATTCCCACTCCAGCCTCCCTGACAGTAGTCACGGTGGTATTATTCCCACTCCAGCCTCCCTGACAGTTGTCAGGGTGGTGTTATTCCCACTCCAGCCTCCCTGACAGTAGTCAGGGTGGTGTTATTCCCACTCCAGCCTCCCTGACAGTAGTCAGGGTGGTGTTATTCCCACTCCAGCCTCCCTGACAGTAGTCAGGGTGGTGTTATTCCCACTCCAGCCTCCCTGACAGTAGTCAGGGTGGTGTTATTCCCACTCCAGCCTCCCTGACAGTAGTCAGGGTGGTGTTATTCCCACTCCAGCCTCCCTGACAATAGTCAGGGTGGTGTTATTCCCACTCCAGCCTCCCTGACAGTAGTCAGGGTGGTGTTATTCCCACTCCAGCCTCCCTGACAGTAGTCAGGGTGGTGTTATTCCCACTCCAGCCTCCCTGACAGTAGTCACGGTGGTATTATTCCCACTCCAGCCTCCCTGACAGTAGTCAGGGTGGTGTTATTCCCACTCCAGCCTCCCTGACAGTAGTCAGGGTGGTGTTATTCCCACTCCAGCCTCCCTGACAGTAGTCAGGGTGGTGTTATTCCCACTCCAGCCTCCCTGACAGTAGTCAGGGTGGTGTTATTCCCACTCCAGCCTCTCTGACAGTAGTCACGGTGGTATTATTCCCACTCCAGCCTCCCTGACAGTAGTCAGGGTGGTGTTATTCCCACTCCAGCCTCCCTGACAGTAGTCACGGTGGTATTATTCCCACTCCAGCCTCCCTGACAGTAGTCAGGGTGGTGTTATTCCCACTCCAGCCTCCCTGATAGGAGACATGATAGAGTTCTTATTTGTGTTCATTCATCGGAGCTAACAATAATAAAAATAAGAATGGAGAAACGACATTACTGGACTGGCCAGAGTTAACACTGAAACAAGACGGGAACAAACCTTTCCTCTGCCTCCTTGCATTTTGTTGTTACATACTCCATCATTTCATTTACTGTCTTTCCTACCATTTCTCTCTCCCACTGCACCTCCCGCAGAAAGTTCCTCATACCTGTGTAGTCCCCCCTTTTATAGCTTGGCTTTTCCCATTCGACTCCTGTTACCCTCTCCACCCGTAACTCTACTATGTAATCAAAATACAGGACTATGTGGTCACTAGCCCCTAGGGGCCTCTCATATGTGATGTCATCAATGTCTGAGTTACTCAGGGTGAACACAAGGTCCAGTCTTGCTGGTTCATCCTCCCCTCGCTCTCTGGTAGTGTCCCTGATGTGTTGATGCATGAGGTTTTCCAGTATTCCCCATCATCTTGGCTCTCCATGTTTCAGGGCCCCCATGGGGCTCCAGGTTTTCCCAATCGATCTCCCTATGGTTGAAATCACCCATAACCAGTAACTTTACTCTGCACGTTTGAGCTCTTCGTGCCACCTCAGCCAGTGTGTCCACCATCACTCTGTTGTTCTCATCATATTCCTCTCTTGGCCTCCTGCAGTTCTCTGGTGGGTTATACATCACAGCAATGACTACCTTATGTTCCCCAAATTGAATTGTGCCTACTATGTAGTCCAGTGTGTGTGTGTGTGTGTGTGTGTGTGTGTGTGTGTGTGTGTGTGTGTACTCACCTAGTTGTGGTTGCAGGGGTCTAGTCATAGCTCCTGGCCCCCGCCTCTTCACTGGTCGCTTTATCATAACTCTGCTTAAAGCTATGTATGGATCTTGTGTGTGTGTGTGTGTGGGTGTGTGTGTGTGTGTGTGTGTGTGTGTGTGTGTGTGTGTGTGTGTTAGTTACCATTTTGTCCTAGGCACATGTCGATTAGACACTAGGCCTGGTGTGTGTGTGTGTGTGTGTGTGTGTGTGTGTGTGTGTGTGTATGTATGTGTGTGTGTGTGTGTACTCACCTAGTTGAGGTTGCAAGGGTCGAGTCTAAGTTCCTGGCCCCGCCTCTTCACTGGTCGCCACTAGGTCACTCTCCCTGAACCGTGAGCTTTATCATACCTCTGCTTAAAGCTATGTATGGATCCTGTACTCACCTAATTGTACTCACCTAATTGTGGTTGCAGGGGTCGAGACTCAGCTCCTGGCCCCGCCTCTTCACTGACCGCTACTAGGTCCTCTCCCTCTCTGCTTCCTGAGCTTAGTCATACCTCTTCTTAAAACTATGTATGGTTTCTGCCTCCACTACTTCACTTGCTAGGCTATTCCACTTCCTGACGACTCTATGACTGAAGAAATACTTCCTAACGTCCCTGTGACTCGTCTGAGTCTTCAGCTTCCAATTGTGACCCCTTGTTTCTGTGTCCCCTCTCTGGAACATCCTGTCTCTGTCCACCTTGTCTATTCCCCGCAGTATCTTGTATGTCGTTATCATGTCTCCCCTGACCCTTCTGTCCTCCAGTGTCGTCAGTCTGATTTCCCTCAACCTTTCATCGTACAACATTCCCCTGAGCTCTGGAACTAGCCTTGTTGCAAACCTTTGTACTTTCTCTAACTTCTTGACGTGCTTGACCAGGTGTGGGTTTCAGACTGGTGCTGCATACTCCAGTATGGGCCTAACATACACAGTGTACAGTGTCTTGAACGATTCCTTATTAAGGTATCGGAACACTATTCTCAGGTTTGCCAGGCGCACGTATGCTGTAGCAGTTATTTGGTTGATGTGTGCCTCCGGTGATGTGCTTGGTGTTATGGTCACCCCAAGATCTTTCTCCCTGAGTGAGGTCTGTAGTCTTTGTCCACCTAGCCTATACTCTGTCTGTGGTCTTCTTTGCCCCTCCCCAATCTTCATGACTTTGCATTTGGCAGGGTTGAATTCGAGAAGCCAGTTTCTGGACCACATGTCAAGCCTATCCAGGTCTCTTTGCAGTCCTACCTCATCCTCATCCGATTTAATTCTTCTCATCAGCTTCACATCATCTGCGAATAGGGACACTTCAGAGTCTATTCCTTCCATCATGTCGTTTGCATATATCAAAAATAGCACTGGTCCTAGAACTGACCCGTGTGAGACCCCGCTCGTCACAGGCGCCCACTGTAATACCTCTTCACGTACCATGACTCGTTGTTGCCTCCCTGTCAGGTATTCCCTGATCCATTGCAGTGCCCTCCCTTTTATATGCGCCTGATCCTCCAGCTTCTGCACTAATCTCTTGTGAGGAACTGTGTCAAAGGCCTTCCTGCAGTCAAGGAAAATGCAATCAACCCACCCCTCTCTCTCATGTCTTACTTCTGTTACCTTGTCATAAAACTCCAGAAGGTTTGTGACACAGGATTTGCCTTCCATGAACTCATGCTGGTTTTCATTTCTAATCTTGTTCCGTTCCAGGTGTTCCGCCACTTTCCTCCTGATAATCTTCTCCATGACTTTGCATACTATACATGTCAGAGACACAGGTGTGTAGTTTAGTGCCTCGTTTCTGTTTCCTTTCTTAAATATGGGGACTACATTTGCTGTCTTCCATTTCTCAGGTAGTTGCCCAATTTCAAGGGATGTGTTGAAGATTGTGGTTAGTGGCACGCACAGCATCTCTGCTCCTTCTCTAAGGACCCACGGGGAGATGTTGTCCGGTCCCATCGCCTTTGAGGTATCAAGGTCACTTAGCAGCTTCTGCACCTCCTCCTCGGTTGTTCTTATGTCATCCAACACTTGTTGGTATATTCCCTATTGATAAGAACATAAGAAAGAAGGAACACTTCAACAGGCCTACTGACCCAAGCAGAGCAGGTCCATGTTTCCCCCCCGGATTAGACCAATGACCCACCCCCTAGATTATCCCAATGACCCACCCAGCCTGGTCATCTCCACTCAAGGATGGAGCACAGCACCAGACCCAGCAGCACAAGCTAGTCAGGTCAACTCACACCCACCCACACCCGCTCATGTATTTATCTAACCTATTTTTAAAACTACACAACGTTTTAGCCTCAATAACTGTACTCGGGAGTGGCCTGGTGGCTAATGCTCCCGCTTCACACACGGAGGGCCCGGGTTCGATTCCCGGCGGGTGGAAACATTTCGACACGTTTCCTTACACCTGTTGTCCTGTTCACCTAGCAGCAAATAGGTACCTGGGTGTTAGTCGACTGGTGTGGGTCGCATCCTGGGGGACAAGATTAAGGACCCCAATGGAAATAAGTTAGACAGTCCTCGATGACGCACTGACTTTCTTGGGTTATCCTGGGTGGCTAACCCTCCGGGGTTAAAAATCCGAACAAAATCTTATCTTATCTTATCTTATCTTATTACCAAACCAGTGCTTTCCTATATCCTTCCTGAATCTGAATTTTTCCAACTGGAAACCATTGCTGCGAGTCCTGTCATGGCTGGAAATTTTCAGCACGCTATTTACATCCCCTTTATTTATTCCTGTTTTCCATTTATACATCTCGATCATATCCCCCCTAATTCTACGTCTTTCGAGAGAGTGCAGATTCAGGGCCCCCAGTTTATCCTCATAGGGAAGATTTCTGATACATGGGATCATCTTTGTCATCCTCCTTTGTATGTTTTCCAGAGCATTTATATCCATTCTGTAATACGGTGACCAGAACTGAGCAGCATAGTCTAAATAAGGCCTAACCAAGGATATATAGAGTTGAAGAACAATCTGAGGACTTCTATTACTTATACTTCTAGATATGAAGCCAAGAATTCTGTTAGCTTTATTGCGAACACTAATGCATTGTTGTCTTGGTTTTAGGGCACTGCTAACCAGAACTCCTAGATCCTTTTCGCAATCAGTAGTATTAAGATCTACATTATTTAGTTTATATGTGGCATGGTTATTTAACTGTCCAACATTTAGAACTTTCATTTGTCAATATTAAACTGCATCTGCCACTTCTCCGACCATTGCGTCAGTCTATTCAAATCATCCTGGAGTGCTCTAATGTCCTCATTAGAATGAATTAGATGGCCTATTTTGGTGTCATCAGCAAATTTGCTTATATCGCTATTTATTCCCTCATCTATGCCGTTTATGTAAATTGTGAACAACAACGGGCCCAACACTGACCCCTGAGGAACACTGCTTGTGACGTGCCCCCATTCTGATTTCTCCCCATTTATGCAAACTCTCTGCTGTCTATTTGTCAGCCATGCTTCTACCCAGGAAAAAATTTCTCCTCCTATTCCGTGTGCCCTAAGTTTCCTCAATAGCCTTTGATGTGGAACTCCATCGAAAGCCTTACTGAAGTCCATATACACAATATCATATTCATTACCATGATCTACCTCCTCAAACACCTTAGTGAAAAAAGTTAGTAAATTCGTAAGACAGGAACGCCCCTTTGTAAAACAGTGTTGAGATTCATTAATCAATCTGTGCCTGTCAAGATGGCTACGAATTGCTTCTGCAATTATTGATTCCATAAATTTTCCCACTTTGGAGGTAAGGCTTACTGGTCTATAGTTCGAAGCCAAGGACCTGTCACCTGCCTTGTAAATAGGTATTACATTTGCCATTTTCTACTTATCAGGCACTATGCCAGTTTGTAGTGTTATGTTAAAAAGATTAGCCAAAGGTATGCTAAGTTCCTCTTTACATTCCTTTAACACCCTTGCAAACAGTTCATCAGGACCTGGGGATTTGTTTGGTTTTAGTTTCTCTATTTGTCTGAGGACCGTGTCACTAGTTACCGCAATCGTACATAGTTTATTATCATCCTGTTCTACATAATCTATTATTTCAGGAATATCACTAGTACTTTCCTGGGTGAAAACTGAGAGGAAGTAGGTATTTAGAATTTCACACATATTCTTATCACTGTCAGTGATCTGACCAGAGTTACTCTTAAGTGGGCCAATCTTGTCCCTAATCTTACTTCTGTATACCTGAAAGAACCCTTTTGGGTTAGTCTTTGAATCCCTTGCGACCTTAGCTTCATAATCCCTTTTTGCTTTTCTTATTCCTTTTTTTATTTCTCTCTTTAATTGATTATATTGATTTCTTAACTGCCCATCCCCTCTTTTGATATGCCTATATATGCCTCTCTTTTGACCAATGAGATGTTTTAATCTATTGTTCATCCATTTGGGATCATTTTTGTTAGATTTAATTTCCCTACTCGGAACAAAAGTTGTCTGGGCAGCTAGAACTATGCTCTGAAAAACGTCATATTGGCAACCAAGATCACCTACCTGACCCATAGTCAGGACATCCCAATTTAGCCCACCCAAGTAATTTTTCAGTCGCATGAAGTTGGCCAAGCGAAAATCTGGGACAGAGATTTGATTGCAGTTATCTGGGTAATTCCATGATATATTGTAACTAAGTGATTTGTGATCACTTTCTCCAAGCTCATCATTAACCTCAAGATTATTAATTAGTGAATCTTTGTTGGCAAGAACCAAGTCAAGCAGATTGTTTCCTCTATTTGGTTCTGTCACAACCTGTTCTAAAAAGCAATCCTGAACCGTATCAAGAAAGTCACTAGACTCAAGATTTCCTGTCATATTGTTCCAATCAATTTGTCTAAAGTTAAAATCTCCCATTATCACAACATTTTCATATCTAGATGCCCATAACAGCTTACTGCCGTCAACATGACTTAAGAAATCGTAATGACACGATTGCAAATAAACCATACCCCCAGCCGGGATTGAACCCGCGGTCATAGAGTCTCAAAACTCCAGCCCGTCGCGTTAGCCACTAGACCAGCTAGTCTAGTGGCTAACGCGACGGGCTGGAGTTTTGAGACTCTATGACTGCGGGTTCAATCCCGGCCGGGGGTATGGTTTAGCTTACTGCCCTCCCTATCATGGTTTGGGGGCCTATAAATCACACCCACAATTAATCTGTCACATCCCTCGAGAAACTATAGCCAAACAGATTCTGTGTTCGATGTTTCTAATCTTATATCATGTCTAAGACAACAATTTAAATTTTCTCTGACATACATCGCCACACCACCACCCTTCCTGTTGACCCTATCAGTGTGGAATAGTTTATAACCCTGTATGTTGCATTCAGAAGGCATTTCTCTACCTTTCAGGTTGAACCAGGTCTCTGTTATACCAATAATATCTATATTACCTACACTTGCAAGTAATTTTAGCTCATCTATCTTATTTCTTAGACTCCTACTATTTGTATAGTAAACCTTAAGGGAGCTAGTCACTCGTTGCCCTCTACTATCTCTCTTTGTTTGTTGAGCAATTGATTTGCCATTACTAGAAACTTTATTTTGAATATTGTCTTTTAAACATATCCCTAAGGTATCCCGGTAATAACTGCTGTTTTTAACCCCAATGATGCAGCCTGATTGTTTCCCACAAACACTCATACCTCTATAATCTATCAGTTTAAATTCCTAGACAAGTCATCAATTGCCCTCTCAATTGAATTGGCTAATGCAACCACTCCATCCCCAGAGAGATGAACCCCATCCCTTGCATACATATCACGTTTGCCAAAGAATAGGTCCCAATTATCAATGAATGGGATTGCAAGTTCCTTGCAGTACCTGTCTAGCCAGCAATTAATACCAATTGCCCTAGACATCCATTCATTGCCCACTCCCTTTCTAGGAAAGATGCTACATATGACTGGGATCCCTCCCTAGACCTAACTACTTCTATGGCTGACCTGTACTTATCCAGCAGCTCCTCTCTCCTGCCCTTCCCAATGCCATTACCCCCCGCACTAAGACAGATAATGGGCTTGTTCCCATTACTTGCCATATTATTATCCAACCTGCTGACTATGTCACCAACACTAGCTCCAGGAAGACACACTCTCTGTCTGACTTTTCTGTCTCTGTTACAAAATGCACGGTCCATATATCTTACCTGAGAATCGCCTACTATTAAACTATTCTTACCTTGATTAGCAGGGGAATCAGTGGTACATTCAACCTCACTAACCACTGAAGTACACTCGTCTTGGAGAACAGAGAATCGATTTCCTACCTTCACATCTTCTCTATTAACTCTCCTCATCTTCTTTCTTCCTGAACTGTGAACCACTTGCCAATTAAAGCGGCTGCCACTATCACTGCTGGTGGCCATTCCTACCTTATCAGCTAAATCCTTCTCACACTCGCTCCCAAATTCATCTATGCGAAGCTTCAACCTCCTATTTTCCTCCAGAAGAAGTAGAATCTCCTTCTTCAACACATTAACCTGAGATTCAAAAGCACTACAACAAGCCATGGTGCTTGGTAACAGCCCACCCTAACTCTCAAGAGCTTAGGTAGGTATGACCACTGACCTCAGCGTACTTGATGTCCTCCTCTGTGCTGTCTTCCCAGAGCCCTTCCTGTCTCTACTGTAAAAACTTCCTTAAATTTCCTGTTTAACTCCTCACATACCTCCTGATCATTTCTTGTGAGTTCTCCACCTTCTGTACTCAGTCTGATCACCTGGTCTTTGACTGTTGTCTTCCTCCTGATGTGGCTATACAATAGTTTCGGGTCAGTCTTGACTTTCGATGCTATGTTATTTTCAAACTGTCGCTGGGCCTCCCTCCTTACCTGTGCATACTCGTTCCTGGCACTGCGACTAATCTCCCTATTTTCATGTGTTCTCGCCTTCTGTACTTTTTCCATTCTCTATTGCACTTTGTTTTTGCCTCCTTACACCGTCGGGTAAACCAGGGGCTCGTTCTGGTCTTCCCATTGTTTCTGTTGCCCTTGGGAATAAACCTTTCCACTGCCTCCTTGCATCTTGTTGTTACATATTCCATCATTTCATTTACTGGTTTTCCTGCCAGTTCTCTGTCCCACGGAAGCTCCTGCAGGAAGTTCCTCAAACCTATGTAGTCCCCTCTTTTATAGTCTGGCTTTTCCCATTCAACTCCTGTTACTCTCTCCACTTGCAACTCTACTATGTATTCAAAGCACAGAATCACGTGGTCACTAGCTCCCAGGGGAATCTCATATGTGATGTCCTCAATGTCTGAACTGCCCAGGGTGAACACAAGGTCCGATCTTGCTGGTTCATCCTCCCCTCTCACTCTGGTAGTGTCCTAAACATGTTGGTGCATGAGGTTTTCCAGCACCATATCCAACATCTTGGCTTTCCATGCTTTGGGACCCCATGTGGCTCCAGGTTTTCCCAGTCAATCTCCCTGTGGTTGAAATCCCCCATAACCAGCAACTTTGCTCTGCCGGAGTGAGCTCTTCTTGCCACCTCAGCAAGTGTGTCCACCATTGCTCTGTTGCTCTCTTCATATTGCTCTCGTGGCCTCCTGCAGTTCTGTGGTGGATTATACATCACTGCAATGACCACCTTGTGCTCCCCAGACTGACGTGTACCTACTATGTAGTCCCTTTCTCCTGTCTCGTCTATGCCTTCCATTTTCTCGAATTTCCATCAGTTTTTTACGAGCAGAGCAACCCCTCCTTCCCCTCTGCCCCTTCTATCCCTCCTCATGATCTGGTATCCTGGTTGGGAGATTGCATCTGTTATTGTCTCTAGAAAATGTACAGAGAACTTTCACGGCGCGCATAACGGAGATAAAACACCTCAATTACTGGGAGCGCTTGAGGTTCCTAAACCTGTATTCCCTGGAACGCAGGAGGGAGAGATACATGATTATATACACCTGGAAAATCCTAGAGGGACTAGTACCGAACTTGCACACGAAAATCACTCACTACGAAAGCAAAAGACTTGGCAGACGATGCACCATCCCCCCAATGAAAAGCAGGGGTGTCACTAGCACGTTAAGAGACCATACAATAAGTGTCAGGGGCCCGAGACTGTTCAACTGCCTCCCAGCACACATAAGGGGGATTACCAACAGACCCCTGGCAGTCTTCAAGCTGGCACTGGACAAGCACCTAAAGTCAGTTCCTGATCAGCCGGGCTGTGGCTCGTACGTTGGTTTGCGTGCAGCCAGCAGCAACAGCCTGGTTGATCAGGCTCTGATCCACCAGGAGGCCTGGTCACAGACCGGGCCGCGGGGGCGTTGACCCCCGGAACTCTCTCCAGGTAAACTCCAGGTAAACTCCAGGTGAGTTTTGTTTCTGTAACTGCTATGATGTCCGGGGACTTCTAATTGATTATTTCTTGCCACTCCTCATATTTATTTGTTAATCCATCCGCATTTGTGTACCAAACCTTCAACTTCTGGTCTAATACTGTAACTGTGGTCCTGGGGGAATACTGGATTGGGAGAGCAGAAGCCCTGGTGGGGGCCTGTGGGGGGTTGCAGTGTAGGTGGAGGAAGAGCTCCCATAGGGGTTTGCTGTAGGGGTAGGGTTCGTGGTTCGGGGGATGGGAACAGAGGGATCTGTGTGTGATGATTGGTTTAGATTTTTCAGTTGCCTTGGGGGTGTCGTGGTTGGAGTCCTTCTGCAGGTGTTTCTTGGGGGTGTGCTTGCCCTTCCACCTGTGTCTGGGTTATTCTGCTTTTCTTTGTCATTTCCTCTCATTCCCCCTTTCGTTTTTGCACTCTCTCTTTCAGTATCATCCTTTCCTCCTGTGTTCTGTCTCGATCGAGGTACACACTCTTGAACTCCTGTTTGCCTCTCAGCCGTGCTTTCTCCTGCAGGATCACGGTTCAAGTTGATTCTGCCTTGAAAATTACCTTGAGAGGCCGTTTCCTTCTCTTTGTGAACCACCCAATTCTCCGAAAATTTGCCACCTGGGTCATGTCTCCCTCGCCTATCACCTTCATGATACCTTCAAATGCTTTTTTCTCCTCCTGGTTTCTTTCGCCATAAGTTTGCCCTTCAGCTTCGTCTAGCCCATAGACAAAAACTGATCTCCCCCTTTCCACCTCCCACTGTGACTCCCATTGCATCATCTGAGGTGTTTTAATTCCTTCCCATGGAGTGTTCCTTCCTTCAATCCTTTCCCTAGCTGTGGCCCCTATGCTCATTGGTTTGTCCTTCCTGCTCACCTGTTCCTGGCCCCTACAAGTGTCTGGTAAGGTCCCTGCACATGTCCTAGTTCCTTCAATGTCTTCCAACCTCTCATGCTGTCCTAGTGTGCATCCTGTCTTTGTTTTGGCCCCTTGTGGGTTTGACAGGACCTCTGTATACAGTTTAGTTTCCATGCTCCCTTCAGGCCCTTTGTCTGTGTCTGATGTAAACATTGCTGATGCTACTTCTGTATTATCTTTATCTCTAGGCTGTTTCAGATTTCTCAGCTCCTCTTCTAATCTCTGTATCTTGGCTTCTGCTACTGTGGCATGTTGCTCCCACCTTCTGCACTCTGCTGCTAACCTCTCCTCAATCTTCCTTGCAAGCTCATCTAGCCTCCTTCCCCAGTCTTCCTCCCTTTTTGTGAGCTCTGCCTCCCAGTCCTCCCTCCCAGATTCCTGTGTGTGTGTGTGTGTGTGTGTGTGTGTGTGTGTGTGTGTGTGTGTGTGTGTGTGTGTGTGTGTGTGTGTGTGTGTGTGTGTGTGCATATGTGTGTGTGTATGTGTGAGTGTGCACGCACGTGCACACTCCCCTTTCCCTTCTCCAAATGTCTTTCCTTCACTACACAAAGGTGAGTCTCGTCACTCTCAGTATCCTCACCTCCAGCTTCCTACCTCAGTCTCTCCCCATGATCTTGTGTCCAGGAATTCATCCGTCTGTCTACTTGAATTCTTGCCTTCCCCACTTTCCAGAAGTCATGAACGTACACCAAGACAGCCATGAACGTACACAAAGACAGCCATGAACGTACACCAAGACAGCCATGAACGTACACCAAGACAGCCATGAATGTACACCAAGACAGCCATGAACGTACACCAAGACAGCCATGAACGTACACCAAGACAGCCATGAACGTACACCAAGACAGCCATGAATGTACACCAAGACAGCCATGAACGTACACCAAGACAGCCATGAGCGTACAATAAAACAGCCATGAACATACACCAAGACAGCCATGAATGTACACCAAGACAGCCATGAACGTACACCAAGACAGCCATGAACGTACACCAAGACAGCCATGAACGTACACCAAGACACCCAGACGTCGTTAGTCTATGAAAATTTCAGTCCTATTTTAAGTTATGTAATTTAATTATCAACCTCCATGTAAAATGTGATAAATATTACCATTTGTTTCGTTACTCGTCTTTCGTGATTGCAAAACACCCACAGGTTTATAAACGCACTCTCATAAAATAAAACTTTAGGGGGTGAAAACAACAGGTAGCTAATGGAGAGACGCGACCACCTGGTCAAAAAAATTTTGGAGGTCGATGCTACAACCTGGCCAGTACGATGCTATGTTGTGATCAAATTCAAATTCAAATTCAAATTCAAAGTTTATTCTCTATAAGGATTACAATGCTGAGTTTACAGAAATTTGGTTATTGTTTGGTTTACATGTAGTAAAATTGTGATTACAGAGTGTACCACTAGAACACTTAGCATGGCTAGGCATTACAGAGTGTACCACTAGAACACCTAGCATGGCTAGGCATTACAGAGTGTACCACTAGAACACTTAGCATGGCTAGGCATTACAGAGTGTACCACTAGAACGCTTAGCATGGCTAGGCATTACAGAGTGTACCACTAGAACGCTTAGCATGGCTAGGCATTACAGAGTGTACCACTAGAACGCTTAGCATGGCTAGGCATTACAGAGTGTACCACTAGAACACCTAGCATGGCTAGGCATTACAGAGTGTACCACTAGAACGCTTAGCATGGCTAGGCATTACAGAGTGTACCACTAGAACGCTTAGCATGGCTAGGCATTACAGAGTGTACCACTAGAACGCTTAGCATGGCTAGGCATTACAGAGTGTACCACTAGAACGCTTAGCATGGCTAGGTATTACAGAGTGTACCACTAGAACACCTAGCATGGCTAGGTATTACAGAGTGTACCACTAGAACACCTAGCATGGCTAGGCATTTCGGGCATACTTAGTTTTATTCTTAATTGTAAAATATTACAAATTATGAGGTAAGTTGGTATTATGGCTAAGTGACTAAATACTAGTTTGTGAGTTTAGCAATGTGAATGCTTTTGTTTTGGCACAGTATATAGTTTCAGTATTGCAGTATCACAGGATTCATTATTTTAAGATTGAGATTAATATTCTGTTCTGTGATCAACTGATACGTCTGGATATTACCATTTATCGAAATATGATTTATGGGTTAATATATTTCAGTACGTCATGTAACGTGTGGGACAAGAGGTTTAACAGAGACAAAGAGAATATTTCCTGGAAATGTCGAATGAAGATAATGAATTGATGGCAGAATTTCATTCTTGGGAGAAGTAATAAAAAGATTAACGAGGAATGTTGCACTAGAAGATAGCATGAAGGAAAGTATGAAGGAATAGAATGAAAGAGTGGGAGTAATTGCTTATGAAGGAAGTGAGTACGACGGGATTTAGAATGAAGGCAGTGAGTATGAGGAAGGTGAGTAGGAAGGTAAGTAGGAAGGCAATAAGGAAGATGGAAGTGAATTTAATGAATGTGAATATGAAAGGAGCGAGAATAAAGGCGGGGAATATGAAGAATTGAGAGTAAGAAGAATGTAAATTTACAGGAAGCGTTACTGGAGAGTAAAGGATGGGTGTTGGAGAGCTCTGGCAGAGTACAGGATGACTGTTGGAGAAGTCTGGCAGAGTACAGGATGACTGTTGGAGAGCTCTGGCAGAGTACAGGATGACTGTTGGAGAAGTCTGGCAGAGTACAGGATGACTGTTGGAGAGCTCTGGCAGAGTACAGGATGACTGTTGGAGAGCTCTGGGAGAGTACAAAATGGGTGTGGGGGTAGTGTGGGAGAGTACAGGATGGATGTGGGAGTGCTCAGGGACAGTACAGGAATGGTGTGGGAGTCCTCAGGGAGAGTACAAGAAGGGTGTGGGAGTGCTCTGGGAGAGTACAGGATGGTTACGGGAGTGCTCTGGGAGAGTACAGGAAGGGTGTGGGTGTGCTCTAGAAGAGTACAGGAAGGGTGGGGAGTTTTGTGGGAGAGTACAGGATGAGTGTGGGAATGCTCAGGGAGAGTACAGGAAGGGTGTGGGTGTGCTCTAGAAGAGTACAGGAAGGGTGGGGAGTTTTGTGGGAGAGTACAGGATGAGTGTGGGAGTGCTCAGGGAGAGTACAGGAAGGGTGTGGGTGTGCTCTAGAAGAGTACAGGAAGGGTGGGGAGTTTTGTGGGAGAGTACAGGATGAGTGTGGGAGTGCAGAGGGATAGAATAAGAAGGGTGTGGTGCTTTTGGACAGTACAGGAAGGGTGTGGGAGAGCACTGGGAGAGTACAGGAAGGGTGTAGGAGAGCACTGGGAGAGTATAGGATGGTTGTAGGTGACAAGGCGGGCGACACACTGGTACTGTCACTACTGGTGGTAACAAGGCAGGCAACACACTGGTACTGTCACTGCTGGTGGTAACAAGGCAGGCAACACACTGGTAGTGTCACTGCTGGTGGTGACAAGGCAGGCAACACACTAGCACTGTCACTGCTGGTGGTGACAAGGCAGGCAACACACTGGTACTGTCACTGCTGGTGGTAACAAGGCAGGCAACACACTGGCACTGTCACTGCTGGTGGTGACAAGGCAGGTAACACACTGGTAGTGTCACTGCTGGTGGTAACAAGGCAGGCAACACACTGGCACTGTCACTGCTGGTGGTGACAAGGCAGGCAACACACTGGCACTGTCACTGCTGGTGGTAGCAAGGCAGGCAACACACTGGTACTGACACTACTGGTGGTGGTAACAAGGCAGGCAACACACTGGTAGTGTCACTGCTGGTGGTAACAAGGCAGGCAACACACTAGCACTGTCGCTGCTGGTGGTGACAAGGCAGGCAACACACTGGTACTGTCACTGCTGGTGGTAAAAAGGCAGGCAACACACTGGCACTGTCACTGCTGGTGGTGACAAGGCAGGCAACACACTGGTAGTGTCACTGCTGGTGGTAACAGGACAGGCAACACACTGGCACTGCCACTGTTGGTGGTGACAAGGCAGGCAACACACTGGCACTGTCACTGCTGGTGGTAACAAGGCAGGCAACGCACTGGTAGTGTCACTCCTGGTGGCAACAAGGCAGGCAACACACTAGCACTGTCACTGCTGGTGGTGACAAGGCAGGCAACACACTGGTACTGTCACTGCTGGTGGTAACAAGGCAGGCAACACACTGGCACTGTCACTGCTGGTGGTGACAAGGCAGGCAACACACTGGTACTGTCACTGCTGGTGGTAACAAGGCAGGCAACACACTGGTAGTGTCACTGCTGGTGATAACAAGGCAGGCAACACACTAGCACTGTCACTGCTGGTGGTGACAAGGCAGGCAACACACTGGTAGTGTCACTGCTGGTGGTAACAAGGTAGGCAACACACTGGCACTGTCACTGCTCGTGGTGACAAGGCAGGCAACACACTGGCACTGTCACTGCTGGTGGTAACAAGGCAGACAATACACTGGTAGTGTCACTGCTGGTGGTAACAAGGCAGGCAACACACTAGCACTGTCACTGCTGGTGGTGTCAAGGCAGGCAACACACTGGCACTGTCACTGCTGGTGGTAACAAGGCAGGCAACACACTGGCACTGTCACTGCTGGTGGTGACAAGACAGGCAACACACTGGTAGTGTCACTGCTGGTGGTGACAAGGCAGGCAACACACTGGCACTGTCACTCACTGCTGGTGGTGACAAGGCAGGCAACACACTGGTAGTGTCACTGCTGGTTGTAACAAGGCAGGCAATACACTGGTGGTGTCACTGCTGGTGGTAACAATGCAGGCAACACACTAGCACTGTCACTGCTGGTGGTGACAAGGCATGCAACACACTGGTACTGTCACTGCTGGTGGTAACAAGGCAGGCAACACACTGCCACTGTCACTGCTGGTGGTGACAAGGCAGGCAACACACTGGTAGTGTCACTGCTGGTGGTGACAAGGCAGGCAACACACTGGTACTGTCACTGCTTGTGGTAACAAGGCAGGCAACACACTGGTACTGTCATTGCTGGTGATGACAAGGCAGGCAGCACACTGGCACTGTCACTGCTGGTGGTGACAAGGCAGGCAACACACTGGCATTGTCACTGCTCGTGGTAACAAGGCAGGCAACACACTGATATTGTCACTGCTGGTGGTAACAAGGCAAGCAACACACTAGCACTGTCACTGCTGGTGGTGACAAGGCAGGCAACACACTGGTACTGTCACTGCTGGTGGTAAGAAGGCAGGTAACACACTGGCACTGTCACTGCTGGTGGTGACAAGGTAGGTAACACACTGGTAGTGTCACTGCTGGTGGTAACAAGGCAGGTAACACACTGGCACTGTCACTGCTGGTGGTAGCAAGGCAGGCAACACACTGGTACTGACACTACTGGTGGTGGTAACAAGGCAGGCAACACACTGGTAGTGTCACTGCTGGTGGTAACAAGGCAGGCAACACACTAGCACTGTCGCTGCTGGTGGTGATAAGGCAGGCAACACACTGGTACTGTCACTGCTGGTGGTAACAAGGCAGGCAACACACTGGCACTGCCACTGCTGGTGGTGACAAGGCAGGCAACACACTGGAACTGTCACTGCTGGTGGTAACAAGGCAGGCAACACACTAGCACTGTCACTGCTGGTGGTGACAAGGCAGGCAACACACTGGAACTGTCACTGCTGGTGGTAACAAGGCAGGCAACACACTGGCACTGTCATTGCTGGTGGTGACAAGGCAGGAAACACACTGGTAGTGTCACTGCTGGTGGTGGTAACAAGGCAGGCAACACACTGGTAGTGTCACTGCTGGTGGTAACAAGGCAGGCAACACAGTAGCACTGTCACTGCTGGTGGTAACAAGGTAGGCAACACACTGGTAGTGTCACTGCTGGTGGTAACAAGGCAGGCAACGCACTGGCACTGTCACTGCTGGTGGTGACAAGGCAGGCAACACACTGGTAGTGTCACTGCTGGTGGTAACATGGTAGGCAACACACTGGCACTGTTACTGCTGGTGGTGACAAGGCAGGCAACACACTGGCACTGTCATTGCTGGTGGTGACAAGGCATGCAACACACTGGTACTGTCACTGCTGGTGGTAACAAGGCAGGCAACACACTGGCACTGTCACTGCTGGTGGTGACAAGGCAGGCAACACACTGGTAGTGTCACTGCTGGTGGTGACAAGGCAGGCAACTCACTGGTACTGTCACTGCTTGTGGTAACAAGGCAGGCAACACACTGGTACTGTCATTGCTGGTGATGACAAGGCAGGCAGCACACTGGCACTGTCACTGCTGGTGGTGACAAGGCAGGCAACACACTGGTAGTGTCACTGCTGGTGGTAACAAGGCAGGTAACACACTGGCACTGTCATTGCTGGTGGTGACAAGGCAGGCAACACTGGCACTGTCACTGCTCGTGGTAACAAGGCAGGCAACACACTGATAGTGTCACTGCTGGTGGTAACAAGGCAGGCAACACACTAGCACTGTCACTGCTGGTGGTGACAAGGCAGGCAACACACTGGTACTGTCACTGCTGGTGGTAGCAAGGCAGGCAACACACTGGCACTGTCACTGCTGGTGGTGACAAGGCAGGCAACACACTTGCACTGTCACTGCTGGTGGTAGCAAGGCAGGCAACACACTGGTACTGACACTACTGGTGGTGGTATCAAGGCAGGCAACACACTAGCACTGTCGCTGCTGGTGGTGACAAGGCAGGCAACACACTGGTACTGTCACTGCTGGTGGTAACAAGGCAGGCAACACACTGGTCGTGTCACTCATGGTGGTAACAAGGCAGGCAACACACTGGTACTGTCATTGCTGGTGATGACAAGGCAGGCAACACACTGGCACTGTCACTGCTGGTGGTGACAAGGCAGGCAACACACTGGTAGTGTCACTGCTGGTGGTAACAAGGCAGGTAACACACTGGCACTGTCATTGCTGGTGGTGACAAGGCAGGCAACACACTGGTACTGTCACTGCTGGTGGTAAGAAGGCAGGCAACACACTGGCACTGTCACTGCTGGTGGTGACAAGGCAGGTAACACACTGGTAGTGTCACTGCTGGTGGTAACAAGGCAGGTAACACACTGGCACTGTCACTGCTTGTGGTGACAAGGCAGGCAACACACTGGCACTGTCACTGCTGGTGGTAGCAAGGCAGGCAACACACTGGTACTGACACTACTGGTGGTGGTAACAAGGCAGGCAACACACTGGTAGTGTCACTGCTGGTGGTAACAAGGCAGGCAACACACTAGCACTGTCGCTGCTGGTGGTGACAAGGCAGGCAACACACTGGTACTGTCACTGCTGGTGGTAACAAGGCAGGCAACACACTGGCACTGCCACTGCTGGTGGTGACAAGGCAGGCAACACACTGGCACTGTCACTGCTGGTGGTAACAAGGCAGGCAACACACTGGTCGTGTCACTCATGGTGGTAACAAGGCAGGCAACACACTAGCACTGTCACTGCTGGTGGTGACAAGGCAGGCAACACACTGGTACTGTCACTGCTGGTGGTAACAAGGCAGGCAACACACTGGCACTGTCACTGCTGGTGGTGACAAGGCAGGAAACACACTGGTAGTGTCACTGCTGGTGGTGGTAACAAGGCAGGCAACACACTGGTAGTGTCACTGCTGGTGGTAACAAGGCAGGCAACACACTAGCACTGTCACTGCTGCTGGTGACAAGGCAGGCAACACACTGGTACTGTCACTGCTGGTGGTAACAAGGCAGGCAACACACTGGTAGTGTCATTGCTGGTGGTAACAAGGCAGGCAACACACTGGCACTGTCACTGCTGGTGGTGACAAGGCAGGCAACACACTGGTAGTGTCACTGCTGGTGGTAACATGGTAGGCAACACACTGGCACTGTCACTGCTGGTGGTGACAAGGCAGGCAACACACTGGCACTGTCACTGCTGGTGGTAACAAGGCAGGCAATACACTGGTAGTGTCACTGCTGGTGGTAACAAGGCAGGCAACACACTAGCACTGTCATTGCTGGTGGTGACAAGGCATGCAACACACTGGTACTGTCACTGCTGGTGGTAACAAGGCAGGCAACACACTGGCACTGTCACTGCTGGTGGTGACAAGGCAGGCAACACACTGGTAGTGTCACTGCTGGTGGTGACAAGGCAGGCAACACACTGGTACTGTCACTGCTTGTGGTAACAAGGCAGGCAACACACTGGTACTGTCATTGCTGGTGATGACAAGGCAGGCAGCACACTGGCACTGTCACTGCTGGTGGTGACAAGGCAGGCAACACACTGGCACTGTCACTGCTGGTGGTAACAAGGCAGGCAACACACTGGTAGTGTCACTGCTGGTGGTGACAAGGGAGGCAACACACTGGTACTGTCACTGCTGGTGGTGACAAGAGAGGCAACACACTGGCACTGTCACTGCTGGTGGTAACAAGGCAGGCAACACACTGGTACTGTCACTGCTGGTGGTGACAAGGGAGGCAACACACTGGTACTGTCACTGCTGGTGGTGACAAGGCAGGCAACACACTGGTACTGTCACTGCTGGTGGTAACAAGGCAGGCAACACACTGGCACTGTCACTGCTGGTGGTGACAAGGCAGGTAACACACTGGTAGTGTCACTGCTGGTGGTAACAAGGCAGGCAACACACTGGCACTGTCACTGCTGGTGGTGACAAGGCAGGCAACACACTGGCACTGTCACTGCTGGTGGTAGCAAGGCAGGCAACACACTGGTACTGACACTACTGGTGGTGGTAACAAGGCAGGCAACACACTGGTAGTGTCACTGCTGGTGGTAACAAGGCAGGCAACACACTAGCACTGTCGCTGCTGGTGGTGACAAGGCAGGCAACACACTGGTACTGTCACTGCTGGTGGTAAAAAGGCAGGCAACACACTGGCACTGTCACTGCTGGTGGTGACAAGGCAGGCAACACACTGGTAGTGTCACTGCTGGTGGTAACAGGACAGGCAACACACTGGCACTGCCACTGTTGGTGGTGACAAGGCAGGCAACACACTGGCACTGTCACTGCTGGTGGTAACAAGGCAGGCAACGCACTGGTAGTGTCACTCCTGGTGGCAACAAGGCAGGCAACACACTAGCACTGTCACTGCTGGTGGTGACAAGGCAGGCAACACACTGGTACTGTCACTGCTGGTGGTAACAAGGCAGGCAACACACTGGCAATGTCACTGCTGGTGGTGACAAGGCAGGCAACACACTGGTACTGTCACTGCTGGTGGTAACAAGGCAGGCAACACACTGGTAGTGTCACTGCTGGTGATAACAAGGCAGGCAACACACTAGCACTGTCACTGCTGGTGGTGACAAGGCAGGCAACACACTGGTAGTGTCACTGCTGGTGGTAACAAGGTAGGCAACACACTGGCACTGTCACTGCTCGTGGTGACAAGGCAGGCAACACACTGGCACTGTCACTGCTGGTGGTAAAAAGGCAGGCAACACACTGGCACTGTCACTGCTGGTGGTGACAAGGCAGGCAACACACTGGTAGTGTCACTGCTGGTGGTAACAGGACAGGCAACACACTGGCACTGCCACTGTTGGTGGTGACAAGGCAGGCAACACACTGGCACTGTCACTGCTGGTGGTAACAAGGCAGGCAACGCACTGGTAGTGTCACTCCTGGTGGCAACAAGGCAGGCAACACACTAGCACTGTCACTGCTGGTGGTGACAAGGCAGGCAACACACTGGTACTGTCACTGCTGGTGGTAACAAGGCAGGCAACACACTGGCAATGTCACTGCTGGTGGTGACAAGGCAGGCAACACACTGGTACTGTCACTGCTGGTGGTAACAAGGCAGGCAACACACTGGTAGTGTCACTGCTGGTGATAACAAGGCAGGCAACACACTAGCACTGTCACTGCTGGTGGTGACAAGGCAGGCAACACACTGGTAGTGTCACTGCTGGTGGTAACAAGGTAGGCAACACACTGGCACTGTCACTGCTCGTGGTGACAAGGCAGGCAACACACTGGCACTGTCACTGCTGGTGGTAACAAGGCAGACAATACACTGGTAGTGTCACTGCTGGTGGTAACAAGGCAGGCAACACACTAGCACTGTCACTGCTGGTGGTGTCAAGGCAGGCAACACACTGGCACTGTCACTGCTGGTGGTAACAAGGCAGGCAACACACTGGCACTGTCACTGCTGGTGGTGACAAGACAGGCAACACACTGGTAGTGTCACTGCTGGTGGTGACAAGGCAGGCAACACACTGGCACTGTCACTCACTGCTGGTGGTGACAAGGCAGGCAACACACTGGTAGTGTCACTGCTGGTTGTAACAAGGCAGGCAATACACTGGTGGTGTCACTGCTGGTGGTAACAATGCAGGCAACACACTAGCACTGTCACTGCTGGTGGTGACAAGGCATGCAACACACTGGTACTGTCACTGCTGGTGGTAACAAGGCAGGCAACACACTGCCACTGTCACTGCTGGTGGTGACAAGGCAGGCAACACACTGGTAGTGTCACTGCTGGTGGTGACAAGGCAGGCAACACACTGGTACTGTCACTGCTTGTGGTAACAAGGCAGGCAACACACTGGTACTGTCATTGCTGGTGATGACAAGGCAGGCAGCACACTGGCACTGTCACTGCTGGTGGTGACAAGGCAGGCAACACACTGGCATTGTCACTGCTCGTGGTAACAAGGCAGGCAACACACTGATATTGTCACTGCTGGTGGTAACAAGGCAAGCAACACACTAGCACTGTCACTGCTGGTGGTGACAAGGCAGGCAACACACTGGTACTGTCACTGCTGGTGGTAAGAAGGCAGGTAACACACTGGCACTGTCACTGCTGGTGGTGACAAGGTAGGTAACACACTGGTAGTGTCACTGCTGGTGGTAACAAGGCAGGTAACACACTGGCACTGTCACTGCTGGTGGTAGCAAGGCAGGCAACACACTGGTACTGACACTACTGGTGGTGGTAACAAGGCAGGCAACACACTGGTAGTGTCACTGCTGGTGGTAACAAGGCAGGCAACACACTAGCACTGTCGCTGCTGGTGGTGATAAGGCAGGCAACACACTGGTACTGTCACTGCTGGTGGTAACAAGGCAGGCAACACACTGGCACTGCCACTGCTGGTGGTGACAAGGCAGGCAACACACTGGAACTGTCACTGCTGGTGGTAACAAGGCAGGCAACACACTAGCACTGTCACTGCTGGTGGTGACAAGGCAGGCAACACACTGGAACTGTCACTGCTGGTGGTAACAAGGCAGGCAACACACTGGCACTGTCATTGCTGGTGGTGACAAGGCAGGAAACACACTGGTAGTGTCACTGCTGGTGGTGGTAACAAGGCAGGCAACACACTGGTAGTGTCACTGCTGGTGGTAACAAGGCAGGCAACACAGTAGCACTGTCACTGCTGGTGGTAACAAGGTAGGCAACACACTGGTAGTGTCACTGCTGGTGGTAACAAGGCAGGCAACGCACTGGCACTGTCACTGCTGGTGGTGACAAGGCAGGCAACACACTGGTAGTGTCACTGCTGGTGGTAACATGGTAGGCAACACACTGGCACTGTTACTGCTGGTGGTGACAATGCAGGCAACACACTGGCACTGTCATTGCTGGTGGTGACAAGGCATGCAACACACTGGTACTGTCACTGCTGGTGGTAACAAGGCAGGCAACACACTGGCACTGTCACTGCTGGTGGTGACAAGGCAGGCAACACACTGGTAGTGTCACTGCTGGTGGTGACAAGGCAGGCAACTCACTGGTACTGTCACTGCTTGTGGTAACAAGGCAGGCAACACACTGGTACTGTCATTGCTGGTGATGACAAGGCAGGCAGCACACTGGCACTGTCACTGCTGGTGGTGACAAGGCAGGCAACACACTGGTAGTGTCACTGCTGGTGGTAACAAGGCAGGTAACACACTGGCACTGTCATTGCTGGTGGTGACAAGGCAGGCAACACTGGCACTGTCACTGCTCGTGGTAACAAGGCAGGCAACACACTGATAGTGTCACTGCTGGTGGTAACAAGGCAGGCAACACACTAGCACTGTCACTGCTGGTGGTGACAAGGCAGGCAACACACTGGTACTGTCACTGCTGGTGGTAGCAAGGCAGGCAACACACTGGCACTGTCACTGCTGGTGGTGACAAGGCAGGCAACACACTTGCACTGTCACTGCTGGTGGTAGCAAGGCAGGCAACACACTGGTACTGACACTACTGGTGGTGGTATCAAGGCAGGCAACACACTAGCACTGTCGCTGCTGGTGGTGACAAGGCAGGCAACACACTGGTACTGTCACTGCTGGTGGTAACAAGGCAGGCAACACACTGGTCGTGTCACTCATGGTGGTAACAAGGCAGGCAACACACTGGTACTGTCATTGCTGGTGATGACAAGGCAGGCAACACACTGGCACTGTCACTGCTGGTGGTGACAAGGCAGGCAACACACTGGTAGTGTCACTGCTGGTGGTAACAAGGCAGGTAACACACTGGCACTGTCATTGCTGGTGGTGACAAGGCAGGCAACACACTGGTACTGTCACTGCTGGTGGTAAGAAGGCAGGCAACACACTGGCACTGTCACTGCTGGTGGTGACAAGGCAGGTAACACACTGGTAGTGTCACTGCTGGTGGTAACAAGGCAGGTAACACACTGGCACTGTCACTGCTTGTGGTGACAAGGCAGGCAACACACTGGCACTGTCACTGCTGGTGGTAGCAAGGCAGGCAACACACTGGTACTGACACTACTGGTGGTGGTAACAAGGCAGGCAACACACTGGTAGTGTCACTGCTGGTGGTAACAAGGCAGGCAACACACTAGCACTGTCGCTGCTGGTGGTGACAAGGCAGGCAACACACTGGTACTGTCACTGCTGGTGGTAACAAGGCAGGCAACACACTGGCACTGCCACTGCTGGTGGTGACAAGGCAGGCAACACACTGGCACTGTCACTGCTGGTGGTAACAAGGCAGGCAACACACTGGTCGTGTCACTCATGGTGGTAACAAGGCAGGCAACACACTAGCACTGTCACTGCTGGTGGTGACAAGGCAGGCAACACACTGGTACTGTCACTGCTGGTGGTAACAAGGCAGGCAACACACTGGCACTGTCACTGCTGGTGGTGACAAGGCAGGAAACACACTGGTAGTGTCACTGCTGGTGGTGGTAACAAGGCAGGCAACACACTGGTAGTGTCACTGCTGGTGGTAACAAGGCAGGCAACACACTAGCACTGTCACTGCTGCTGGTGACAAGGCAGGCAACACACTGGTACTGTCACTGCTGGTGGTAACAAGGCAGGCAACACACTGGTAGTGTCATTGCTGGTGGTAACAAGGCAGGCAACACACTGGCACTGTCACTGCTGGTGGTGACAAGGCAGGCAACACACTGGTAGTGTCACTGCTGGTGGTAACATGGTAGGCAACACACTGGCACTGTCACTGCTGGTGGTGACAAGGCAGGCAACACACTGGCACTGTCACTGCTGGTGGTAACAAGGCAGGCAATACACTGGTAGTGTCACTGCTGGTGGTAACAAGGCAGGCAACACACTAGCACTGTCATTGCTGGTGGTGACAAGGCATGCAACACACTGGTACTGTCACTGCTGGTGGTAACAAGGCAGGCAACACACTGGCACTGTCACTGCTGGTGGTGACAAGGCAGGCAACACACTGGTAGTGTCACTGCTGGTGGTGACAAGGCAGGCAACACACTGGTACTGTCACTGCTTGTGGTAACAAGGCAGGCAACACACTGGTACTGTCATTGCTGGTGATGACAAGGCAGGCAGCACACTGGCACTGTCACTGCTGGTGGTGACAAGGCAGGCAACACACTGGCACTGTCACTGCTGGTGGTAACAAGGCAGGCAACACACTGGTAGTGTCACTGCTGGTGGTGACAAGGGAGGCAACACACTGGTACTGTCACTGCTGGTGGTGACAAGAGAGGCAACACACTGGCACTGTCACTGCTGGTGGTAACAAGGCAGGCAACACACTGGTACTGTCACTGCTGGTGGTGACAAGGGAGGCAACACACTGGTACTGTCACTGCTGGTGGTGACAAGGGAGGCAACACACTGGTACTGTCACTGCTGGTGGTGACAAGAGAGGCAACACACTAGCACTGTCACTGCTGGTGGTGACAACGCAGGCAACACACTGGTACTGTCACTGCTGGTGGTAACAAGGCAGGCAACACACTGGCACTGTCACTGCTGGTGGTGACAAGGCAGGCAACACACTGGTAGTGTCACTGCTGGTGGTGGTAACAAGGCAGGCAACACACTGGTAGTGTCACTGCTGGTGGTAACAAGGCAGGCAACACATTGGTAGTGTCACTGCTGGTGGTAGCAAGGCAGGCAACACACTGGTACTGTCACTGCTGGTGGTAACAAGGCAGGCAACACACTGGCACTGTCACTGCTGGTGGTGACAAGGCAGGCAACACACTGGTAGTGTCACTGCTGGTGGTGGTAACAAGGCAGGCAACACACTGGTAGTGTCACTGCTGGTGGTAACAAGGCAGGCAACACACTAGCACTGTCACTGCTGGTGGTGACAAGGCAGGCAACACACTGGTACTGTCACTGCTGGTGGTAACAAGGCAGGCAACACATTGGTAGTGTCACTGCTGGTGGTAGCAAGGCAGGCAACACACTAGTACTGTCACTGCTGGTGGTAACAAGGCAGGCAACACACTGGTACTGTCACTGCTGGTGGTAACAAGGCAGGCAACACACTAGTACTGTCACTGCTGGTGGTAACAAGGCAGGCAACACACTGGTACTGTCACTGCTGGTGGTAACAAGGCAGGCAACACACTAGTACTGTCACTGCTGGTGGTAACAAGGCGGGCAACACATTGGTAGTGTCACTGTTGGTCGTAACAAGGCGGGCAACACATTGGTAGTGTCACTGCTGGTGGTAACAAGGCGGGCAACACATTGGTAGTGTCACTGCTGGTGGTAACAAGGCGGGCAACACATTGGTAGTGTCACTGCTGGTGGTAACAAGGCAGGCAACACATTGGTAGTGTCACTGCTGGTCTAAACAAGGCAGGCAACACATTGGTAGTGTCACTGCTGGTGGTAACAAGGCAGGCAACACATTGGTAGTGTCACTGCTGGTGGTAACAAGGCAGGCAACACATTGGTAGTGTCACTGCTGGTCTAAACAAGGCAGGCAACACATTGGTAGTGTCACTGCTGGTGGTAACAAGGCAGGCAACACATTGGTAGTGTCACTGCTGGTGGTAACAAGGCAGGCAACACACTGGTACTGTCACTGCTGGTGGTAACAAGGCAGGCAACACATTGGTAGTGTCACTGCTGGTGGTAACAAGGCAGGCAACACATTGGTAGTGTCACTGCTGGTGGTAACAAGGCAGGCAACACACTAGTACTGTCACTGCTGGTGGTAACAAGGCAGGCAACACACTGGTACTGTCACTGCTGGTGGTAACAAGGCGGGCAACACACTAGTACTGTCACTGCTGGTGGTAACAAGGCAGGCAACACATTGGTAGTGTCACTGCTGGTGGTAACAAGGCAGGCAACACACTAGTACTGTCACTGCTGGTGGTAACAAGGCAGGCAACACATTGGTAGTGTCACTGCTGGTGGTAACAAGGCAGGCAACACACTAGTACTGTCACTGCTGGTGGTGACAAGGCAGGCAACACATTGGTAGTGTCACTGCTGGTGGTAACAAGGCAGGCAACACATTGGTAGTGTCACTGCTGGTGGTAACAAGGCAGGCAACACACTAGTACTGTCACTGCTGGTGGTAACAAGGCAGGCAACACATTGGTAGTGTCACTGCTGGTGGTAACAAGGCGGGCAACACATTGGTAGTGTCACTGCTGGTGGTGACAAGGCAGGCAACACATGGGTAGTGTCACTGCTGGTGGTAACAAGGCAGGCAACACACTGGTAGTGTCACTGCTGGTGGTAACAAGGCGGGCAACACACTAGTACTGTCACTGCTGGTGGTAACAAGGCAGGCAACACACTAGTACTGTCACTGCTGGTGGTAACAAGGCAGGCAACACATTGGTAGTGTCACTGCTGGTGGTAACAAGGCAGGCAACACTGCTTCCTCTCCCTTTATCTCCTCATCATCCACATATAACATAAAAACTTCCTGTTATATGGCTCCAAATATTCAATAACATGATAGTAAACATCTCGCCACACAGAGGAAACTGGAAAAATAAATGCACCGGCAGTGAACGCAGCTACAATAAATCCCAGCAAAGAGAAGTACAATATACGTAAATACTATGCGTTGGGTATCTGCATGCACGGTATATCTGGTAAAACAGGTGGGACATGCGCCTTTGACCATCCCAAAAAATGCCGCACCCACATGACAACAGGAGAGTGCAACTTCTCTTCTTGTAACTTATTTCACCCAGAAATGTGTCACTAGTCAATCCATGAAAGAAATGCTACAATGCATACTGCCTGCCAGGCACATCATCTAAAGGGGACTAGAAGACACAGACCAGCCAGACTATGGGAAACAAAAGAGAGGAGACACAACCTCTCCTGGGACAGAGTATTTTTTCTTTTTAGGGCCAGAAGGGAAAAAAGACTGACAAGAAATGGCAGTATTCCTACACCACCTGAAAGCACTTCTGGAGCAGAGGGACGGGCATTGGCCTCTACCCCAGAACAACAGATATTAGAGCCAGCAAATAAACCCCGCATCCCCCCTTAAATTCCACCAATACTACATTTGTCTTTGCAAACATGCAGGGTCTAAAGCCGTCAAAAAACAAAATTCCTTACACAAAGGGACTGCTCACAAGCCGGAAGATATCCTAAAAAACACGGATCCGAACATTTGCCTTGAAAAAATGAATTCTGTGGTTCTTGAGATCTGCTCAAGACACATTCCATTAAGAAAAAGAAAGAGAAGATGTAAACTAGAAAGAGAGAGACGTTCCCTATACAGGCGAAGGCAAAGAGTCACAAGGCTGCTGTGTGGGGTCAGTATATCTGAAATACGAAGGGCGACACTAGTCAATGAAATTGCAAATATCGAACTTATGCTGAAGGAATCTTACAGGAGACAAGAATCACAGGAAGAACTAAAAGCCATAAAGGAAATTGAAAAAACAAAACAAAATACTTCTTCTCTTAGGCCAAATCTATGGGAAAAACAGCATCCAGTATTGGGCCCCTGCTTAGGCGGGATGGGACATACACAGGTGAGAGCCGAGAAATGAGTGTGATACTAAAGTCCCAATATGATTCAGTGCTCAGCGATCCACTGCCCAGACTAAGGGTCGACAATCCAAATGAATTCTTTATGAACGAAACCAAAAATCTAGTCATCCCAAAATTCTCAGATATTATTCTAACTCCACAAGACTTTGAAGAGGCAATTAATGACATGCCCATGCACTCTGCCCCAGGCCCGGACTCGTGGAACTCCGTGCTCATCAAGAAGCTCCTAATGCGTGCCTTCAGCATTTAATGGAGAGGGAGCATGGACACAGGTGTCATCCCACACACACTAAAAACAACAGACATAGCCCCACGCTGCAAAGATGGCAGTAAAGAGCTACAGTCCGATAGCACTAACATCCCATATCATAAAAATCTTTGAGAGGGTTCTAAGAAGCAAGATAGCCAACCACCTAGATACCCATCAGTTACACAACCCAGGGCAACGTGGGTGTAGAGCAGGTCGCTCCTGCCTGTCCCAGCTACTGGACCACTATGACAAGGTCCTAGATGCTGTAGAGGATAAGCAAAATGCAGATGTAGGATACACAGACTTTGCAAAAGCTTTCGACAAGTGTGATCAAGGTGTAATAGCACACAAAATGCGGGATAAAGGAATAACGGGAAAAGTTGGTAGATGGATCTACAACTTCCTGACAAATAGAACACAAAGAGTAATAGTAAACAGAGTAAAGTCCCACTACTACTAGCAGTAGCACTGCTACTACTACATTTTCCATCTATTCTCCACCCTTTCTCTTTTCTATCTCTACTTATTCCATATACCTGTGCCTGATTTCTTCCGCTTCTACACTTAACTCTCTTCCTGCTCCTCTGTGCTTACTTTTTTTGTCTCTGCTGCTTATTTTCTCCTCATACTTACTTCCTCCTTCTCTTCACCTACCTTCTTGGAGATGGATAAAGTTTGATGAAGATGGAGACGCGAGATCAGGCATTTAAACACAATAATCTCACTACCAAAAAAGTCCAGCGAGGTAAAATAATTACTACAGTAGTAGGTTGGTAGACAGCAACCACCCAGGGAGGTACTACCGTCCTGCCAAGTGAGTGTAAAACGAAAGCCTGTAATCGTTTTACATGATGGTAGGATTGCTGGTGTCTTTTGTCTGTCTCATAAATATGCAAGATTACAGGTAAATCTTGCTACTTCTACTTACACTTAGGTCACACTACACATACATGTACAAGCATACATATACACACCCCTCTGGGTTTTCTTCTATTTTCTTTCTAATTCTTGTTCTTGTTTATTTCCTCTTATCTCCATGGGAAAGTGGAACAGAATTCTTCCTCTGTAAGCCATGCGTGTTGTAAGAGGCGACTAAAACGCCGGGAGCGAGGGGCTAGTAACCCCTTCTCATGTATATATTACTAAATTTAAAAGGAGAAACTTCAGTTTTTTTCTTTTGGGCCACCCTGCCTCGGTGGGATACGGCTGGTACGTTGAAAGAAAGATATATTTCATAAAGAGAATAAATTATCCTCATGTGTATTATAGATCAAACAGATATTGCATTTCTGATTAATTCTTTACCCAAAGTGCCACTTGACAGCAGAAATAGACTTGTCAGAATACAGTAGTTTTAAAATAAAGATCACACTCAGAAAAGGAATATTGGCACTACTTACTGGCACTTTCACCTTCCTGATTTTTTAGGATGGATTAAATGGCACATTGTTGAAAGTTATTAAGTTACAAGACATAATATTTGTCTCTATGTAGGTCTTGGTAAACCTTTACAGTCACTCTTAGATTCCTTCCCCTTTATTACAAGATTTATTCCCGCGTTGTCACACAGGAATAATTTATTATTATTAAATATTAGCCGGTATTCTCCCGGCCCGGGCCTTTTCCAAGTGGTGGCCCGGCCTTGGCTCCCTCTTTAGGGAGTGTCTGAGACCTAAGTCTCCCATGGGAGGAGGCACAAGTACCTCCTCATCTTTGGGACCAACTGTCCCCAGGCCTAGCCACAAGCTAGGCCTCTCTGGTCTGCCATCCCCGCCCCAAGGGGGCAAATGGGAATGACAGTCTTATGAGCTAAAGGCTCGGGCTCAGGCACCTACCCTACCCTAGAAGGGTTAGGCATGGTGTCGATGACACACAGGAATAAAGGAAATATTGTATGAGAGTAAAAACTAATTTTATTTTTTAAAGAATATAACGTTAGTATTATTAAAAATTGATAGTAAAGAAATAAAAATAATTTTTAAGCAGGTAATATTTATTTTAAAATCAAGGGTAATTTTTTATTAAGAACAAATTTGCGTTACGAAAGGTTGACGTAGCAACGATTACATTCAGAAGGTAATTATCTAGAAATTTAGAAAGATGATGATGTATGTAATTCAGATACCTTTGATACAATTACGAAAAAAAACAGGAAAACATTTATAAGACTCCGAGTTGATCAAATAGTCACGATTTTGTCTTCATCAGGCGATGGTGTTTTGTTCTTCAGGAAACAGGAGAAAAGTCTCCTGACTCTTCTGTTTCTGTCAGCTGCTGACTCGCTCAGTGCTGAATCATCTGTTGGCCTAAAGGACCTACATTTTACGTTATTTAAAAAAAAATATCAGCTCATAGTTGTGTTTTAATAATTCTAAGTACGAACAATAAGAGAGCCACACTGAAGACCACTGAGGCGGCTACTACACTGCTGTTGATCAGCAGTAACTGTTGCATATGAGTTAGTAAATTAATATCTTTATAATGAGCCAAAGAGGAGTAACCGAAGAAGTTTACATTGTACACTCGTACACGAGTAGCCAGTACCTCGCACAGTCGAAGCTTCACTACGTCCTTCCAGAACTGCGAACTAATCTTTAGACAGCCATCACTGAGAACCACTTGAAAATGCAGCCATTTCGTTGTGTAATACATCGCAAATGGAACAGTCTTGGACTCATCCACATATCCATCACACTTATACTTTGCCTGAAGTAATATAGTACCACGTTGTAGCGTCATGTCAACACAAGCTTTATCATTGTTTTTATCGTCCAGAAACACGAGTCTTGGACACCATGAAGACTCGTTTAAGGTAAAGTTGAACATGTATGGTGATGCGAGACTTATTATTGCTGGGATGTCAAGTGTCCAGCTGGTGTTCCTGGTCTCACAGGGCAGCTGGTGACAGGTGGGCCTCAGATCATCTGCAACTCGGTGTTGGAGAGACTTAGCATGTGGATGTTGTGTTGTCCAAGTGGTAGTTGTGTGTGTGAGAGAAGTGAGTCTGTGATCGTCAGTAGTAGTTGCTTTTGTCAGTGTAGAGAGAGTGAGGATGAGGTACATCAGTTTGTTGTCCATGATGAGTATTCCAAGTTAACTGAACAGCTGTAACGGCACCACAACAGCTTGTTGTCAAGAACTTCACCGTCACAACCACGTGTTAGCAAGAGCATCGATCTCAACCACTGATCAAGAGTTGCCGTCATAAAACATACTTGTGACCCAGAGCTTTACTGTCACTTGTTTCACTCTGGTGGTGGAACTGAAGAACTGTCTGTTTACACAAGAGATTTTTATGTACCTTTTATAAAATTGTACAGGATGTGATATGTATTTTTGATGTTTCTCTTAAAAAGTACGTTCATGTTGCAAGAGGAATTTTGTTCCTAACATTTCATGTTTATATATATATATATATATATATATATATATATATATATATATATATATATATATATATATATATATATATATATATATATATATATATATATATATATATATATATATATATATATATATATATATATATATATATATATATATATATATATATATAAGTAGTGATGTTTTCTACAGAGCAAGGAACTTCCGGTTTAGGCTTTCCACGGAGCGAGGAACTTCCGGTTTGGGCCTTCTACAGAGCGAGGACTTCCGGTCTAGGACCAGCGGCTGGAGGGTCACCTTTTCACACCTAGGTGTTACTTCCGGTTTTGACCATGACCTCGCCCTCGAGACTACCTCACCCTTGACCCCCCCAACCAATACCCCCGCCCACGACCCCCCCCCCCCTTTCGCGACCCCGCCGTCGCGCCGCGCGCCCGCCCGCGCGCCCGCCCGCCCGCGCGCCCGCCCGCCCGCGCGCCCGCCCGCGCGCCCGCCCGCGCCTTCTGCTGCGCCTTCTGCTGCGCCTTCTGCAGCCTCATCTGGATCGCCCCCCGCGCCTCGAATTTTTTTTTCTTATGATCTCCTTGGATCCAGGTTTTTGGATTCTCCCCTATGGGGTTTCGAATTTTTTTTGAATTTCATTTTCTTGTGCTCTCCATCTCCTCGGATCAAATTTTTGAGGTTCCCCCTCTCACTTTCACCCACACCCCAAAATTTCTCGATATTACCAAGTTTTTGGATTCCCCCCTATGGGGGTTTCGAAAGTCTCCATCTCCTCGGATCAAGTTTTTTGGATTCCCCCCTATGGGGTTTTCGAAATTCTCCAATTCCTCGGATCAAGGTTTTTTGGGTACCCCTCCTTTCACCCCCCCATCCCCAAATTTTCTCGATAATACAAGTTTTGGATACTCCCCCCTATGAGGTTCTCAATATCAAAAGTCTCCACCTCCTCGGATCCCCCTCCCACTTTCACCCCCCCAATCCCAAAAATTTCTCGATAATACAAGTTTTTGGATTCCCCCCCCTATGGGGGTTTTGAATTTCTTATGATCACCTTGGATCAAATTTTTGGATTACCCCTCCCACTTTCACCCACCCCCCACCTCAAATTTTTCTCGATAATACCAAGTTTTTGGATTCCCTCCATATGGGGTTTTCGAAATTCCTCGGATCAAAGTTTTTGGAATCCCCCCTCTGGGGGTAAGCATTCAAAATAGACTCCTCCTATGGGGGCATGCTTACTACAGGTCTAAACATCTTCCCCTTATTATTTTAAAATGAACTAAAAGTTTCCGCTCATTAAGTCAAATGAACTAAAAGTTTCCTCTCATTAAGTTAAATGAACTAAAAAAAGCGTTTACTCGGCGGTCAGTGACGTCACGCGCACACAGGTTGAATCAGGTCGGTCCTTTTAGTTCATTCAAGATAATAAGGGAACATAGTAGTGACGTCACGTGATGACCGCGCACACAGGTTGAATCTTGTCTACCCTTTTACCCACCCTCCCAAACCCTCACACTCCAACCAACACCTCACAATTTTCACTCATAACCCCCAATTTTTCTCGTTTTAACCCTTTTAGTTCATTAAAGTGGGGCACACTACATCAGAAAGTCACCACATCGCTTACATCCACTTTCGTTAAATTCACTACTCACAATTTTACATATTACGAAGTTAAATACGCACTTTTACTTTGAACATCTTCAAAACACTCATAAATCATTTGAATACTCACAAAAACATCATTCGAACACCCCCAAAATCACCTCTGAATACTCCCAGAACACCTTCATAAGTACTCTTGCACATCATTTGAACACCTTCATAAGTACTCTCTTAATCATTTGTACACCTTCAAAAAACACCTTTGAATACTCACATAAACACCCAGAACACCTTCATAAGTACTCTTGCACATCATTTGAACACCTTCATAAGTACTCTCTTAATCATTTGTACACCTTCAAAAAACACCTTTGAATACTCACATAAACACCCTTGAACACCTTCAAAACACCTTTGAATAACCTCAAAACACCTTTGAACACCTTCAAAACACCCTTGATCACCTTCAAAACACCCTTGAACACTCTCAAAAACAACATTTGAACACACTCAAAACACCTTTGAACATTTCCAAAACACTATTTGAGTACTCCCAAATAAGATTTTGACATCTCTAATTTATCTGCACTTACACATTTCATTAAATTACAACTCATCCCCTCAGTCTCCAGACTAGGCATTTTCTCGTTTTTACCCTTTTAGTTCATTAAAGTTATTAAGGGGACACAATACATCAGAAAAAAGTCACAAAAACTAACTCAAACACTTTACTTTGAACACCCCCAAAGTACTCTCATAATCATTTGAATACTCACATAAACACCCTTGAACACCTTCAAAACACCTTTGAATATCGTTTTTAAACTAATTTCATCACAACCCACTTATATCATCTTTTTTCGGTAACTCTAATTCGACTACACTACCCTCATCAATTACCAACAAATTTTACACGTTTTAACTAATGTCATCACTGTAACCAAGATTTTCACAAAAAAAAAAAAAAAAAAAAACTCTATGACACCCACATCCCACAACACCCACAACCCACAACACCCACATTTTTTTTTCTCGTTTTAACCCTTTTAGTTCATTAAAGTTAATAAGGGGACACAGTACATCAGAAAGTCACAACACCCACACCCCCCATTTTTTTCTCGTTTTAACCCTTTTAGTTCATTAAAGTTAATAAGGGGACACACTACATCAGAAAGTCACCACATCGCTTACATCCACTTTCGTTAAATTCACTACTCACAATTTTACATATTACGAAGTTAAATACGCACTTTTACTTTGAACATCTTCAAAACACTCTCATAAATCATTTGAATACTCACAAAAAATACCTTTATACATTTCCAAACAACACTGAAACACTTCCAAAAAAACACAATTTGAGTACTCCCAATTACACCACTGAATACTACTAAAACACCGC